>NC_092377.1:97779741-98079741 GCF_030028105.1 Mobula birostris
AGCGAAGCAGGCATTTCAGAAGATTTTCCAGATGTTCCTCCGTGCTTCTCATGGCTGTCTCCATCAAATCAGGATTGTGCACGGCATCCTAGTTCACAAATACGATATCATTCAGAGCGGCTGCGTGCACTGCATCGCGCCGCCATCTTCTCCTCCCCTTTATATGAACAAAGACTGACATAAAAACAACGTGCAAAAGAAGACATGTTGTGCAAAAAAAGTACTGAGAATATGAGTTGTAAAGAGTCCCTGAAGGTGTGTCTGTAGGTCATAGAATCAATTCAGAGATGTGGTGAATGAAATTATCCACACTAGTTCAGGATCCTGATGGTTGTAGAATAATTACCGTTACGGAATCTGGTGGTGTGGGACGTAAAGTTTCTGTACCTCCTGTCTGGTGGTGATGGGAAGAGGGCATAGCCTGGATAGTGGATGCCCTTGATGATGGATGCTGCTTTCTTGTAGCATTGCTCAATGTGAATGTGCTCAATGCTGTGGAGGGCTTTGCCTGTGATGGACAGGGCTGTATCTACCACTTTATGTAATCTTCGCAATTCCTGGATAATGGTGTTTCTATGCCAGGCTGTGATGCAACCAGTTAGGATACTCCCCACTGTATATCTGTCGAAGTTTTTCAAAGTTTTTGGTAACATACTGAATCTACGCAAACATCTAAGGAAGTAGGGGTGTTGTCTTTGTGATGACACTTACATACTGGTTCCAGGACAGATTTTCTAATATGATGATGGCAATGAATTTAAGGTTACTCACACTCTCTGCCTCGGATCTCCTGATAAGGACTGGCTCTTGGACCTCTAGCTTCTTCCACTTGTAGTCAATAATCAGCTCTTTGGTTTTGACAATGTTGAGTGAGAGGTTGTTATTGTGGCCCCACTCAGCCAGATTTTCAATCTCCCTCGTATATGCCGATTCGTCACCACTTTTGATTTGACCAACGACAACAGTGGTATCATCAGCAAACTTAAATATGGTGTTGGAGATGTACTTAGCCACACACTCATAGGCATAAAGCAAGTAGAACAACGGGGAGGGGGGTGAGGAGAAGGATAAGCACACAGCCTTGTAGTGCACCTGTGCTTTTGGAGATTGTGGAGGAGATGTTGTTGCCAATCCAAACTCACTGAAGTCTGCAAGTGAGGACATCGAGGATCCGGTTGCACAAAGAGGTATCAAGGCCAAAATCTTGGAGATTATTGATTAGTTTCAAGGGGGTAATAATGTAGCAGATCAGGCAGCATCCATGGAGGGGAAAAGATATTTGACATTTTGGGATAAGAGCCTTCATCTGGACTGACTGGATGAATCTAAATGACTGGTTGGTAAGTGGTTAAGGCATTAGTCTAGTGATCTGAAGGTCGCTAGTTCGAGCCTCAGCTGAGGCAGGGTGTTGTGTCCTTGAGCAAGGCACTTAACCACACATTGCTCTGCGATGACACCAGTGCCAAGCTGTATCGGCCCTGGTGCCTTTCCCTTGGACAACATTGGTGGCGTGGAGAGGGGAGACTTGCAGCATGGGCAACTGCTGGTCTTCCATACAACCTTGCCCAGGCCTGCGCCCTGGAAACCTTCCAAGGCGCAAATCTATGGTCTCACGAGACTAACGGATGCCTATAATAAAAACGATTATATGACTTTGCTATGAGCTGGATGTATATAATTATTTGGCTGGTTGAATTTGTTGCTCTTTTCATTAATATTCTGAGCTCACACAGCCACATGGTTGAAGTCCTTGTTTAAAATTACCTGTAAGATTTTCTGCAAAAGATTATCAACCTTAGACACCTGGGTTTCTTTCTGCATAGATGCTGCCAGACCTACTGAGTTTGTACAGCAAATTTTGTTTTTCTTTACAACCTTCACCTTCTGTAGTTTTCTGATTTTCATTTGTGAAACTCAGATCAACTTCCACACCAAATGGTCTTCTTGAGGATTTGTATTGGATAATGGTCGGCAGTGTCAGTCATTTCAATTTGAACAGTTTGTGAAACAAAATGGTATCAAACATCATTTCAGGTAACCCAGCTTCAGATAGGAAAGTGGAGATCAAATACATACAGTGAAACAGACACTGGAGGAAACAGTTATGCAAGGCAGATCAAAGAACTCGCAATGAAGCATTGTCTCACAGATTTTCTTTTGAGCTGTAAATCGATGCTGCATTCTATGACTGCAGGAATGTTGTTACACAGAAGACTCAGGTAGTGTCTGAGCCTTGCTTTAACTGGATCTGGAAAGGTTCTTGAGAAAAAGTGAGCTGAAACAATGCTACCTTTTCAAAGTCCTCAGGAAATCTGTTATATTTGCAGTGTGCCATGCCCATTCTGCCTGCTGCTATCTCCATAAGGTGGAGGAGAACAATTCCACTAACTAGGAGTAGGGTGTCACACTGCTGTGATATGTTGCATAAATCATCTGTAGCTGATTGAAAATGATTGACAGTCTCAGAACCTTAGGCCCTTTGCCTCCACAGGAAGAGTAATCCAGGCATGATGCATTGTCAAGTGTCTACTTGTACAAAGAGGCAAATCTAAATAATGACATTTTGTGAAAATGTTTGCATTTATGTAGATTTGTCACTGGTTGCACGAAGAATTTGAGATGTCCAATGCTATTTTCCCTCTACCTTTATCGGCATCCTCTGATAAGGAGGTCTTGAATTTTTAGTTTACATTTTCCTGTTTCTGGTTGCACACCACTGTTAAGGCACAGATTCTACAAGAAATATAGAAGTCTCTGTAATTATAATCAAATTCTGCAATACTGCTCCAAAATTCAGCTGTGTTTGGTACAAAGAACTCTCTTACATTTCAATTCTCAAGAAATCTGCAAGTGATAGACCTGATTTTATGTGCAGAGGCCACAATGTGTATGAGTAACATTTGTGTAGTCAGTGCAGCAGAATAGGTGTTAAATAAGCACTTCATCAGGACTAGTAGTACCACCAGAAAATCACAATTTAATGTGATAAGTTACACAAAGCACACAAACATGCTGCAAAAGTTATTTGCAATTCCACTAGCACAAAAAAGGGGATTCATCGTGCCTAGAGAAACAAGACTTCTTTGATTTATCAGTGGTTGGTTATTCTGCAATTAACTCACCTCCTATCTCTTCTAGAACAACACCCACACAAAATACTGGAGAATCTCAGCAGGTCAGCATCTACGGAGTTGACTTTTCAGGTTGAGACCCTTCATTAGGAATTGGCCCAGAACTTCAACTGTTTATTCCTCTCCACAGATGCTGCCTGACCTGCTGAGTTTCTCCAGCATTTTGTGTGTGTCGTTCGGGATCTGCACAGTCTCTTGTGTTCCTATCTCTTCTAAGATTTCCAGCTATCTGCCAAATTCAAATCAGTGTTGTGATTGAATATTTGCTCGGAAGAGTGTAGCATGTCATCATTCAGGACAAAAATGCCCATTTGATTGACATTTATTCCTTCGTATGTCCACCACCATTGCAACAGCAAACAATATGTTTGCAAGAAATGTGACAAATGTTCAGGGGATATATGCATGGGGTTCTGCATTGATACGTTCCAATGAGACAGAGAAAGGATGGTAGAGTACAGGAACTGTGGTGTACATAGGCTCTTATAAATCTAGTCAAGAAGAAAAGAAGAGCTTACAAAACGTTCAAAAAGCTAGATAGTGATCGAGATCTAGAAGATTATAAGGCTAGCAGGAAGGAGCTTAAGAATGAAATTAGGAGAGCCAGAAGGGGCCATAAGAAGGTCTTAGCGGACAGGATTAAGGAAAACTCCAAGGCATTCTACAGTTATGTGAAAAGCAAGAGGATAAGACATGAGAGAATAGGACCAATCAAATGTGAGAGTGGAAAACTGTGTTTGGAACTGGAGGAGATGGCAGAGGTACTTAATGAATACTTTGCTTCAGTATTCACTACAGAAAAGGATCTTGGCGATGGTAGGAATGACTTGCAGCGGACTGAAAAGCTTGAGCATGTAGATATTAAGGAAGAGGATGTGCTGGAGCTTTTGGAAAGCATCAAGTTGGATAAGTCACTGGGACTGGACGGAATGTACCCCAGGCTACTGTGGGAAGTGAGGGAGGAGATGTTGAGCCTCTGGCAATGATCTTTGCATCATCAATGAGGACGGGAGAGGTTCTGGAGAATCGGAGGGTTGCGGATGTTGTTCCCTTATTCAAGAAAGGGAGTAGAGATAGCCCAGGAAATTATAGACCAGTGAGTCTTACTTCAGTGGTTGGTAAGTTGATGGAGGAGATACTGAAAGGCAGGCAGAACATTTGGAGAGGCATAGTATGATTAGGAATAGTCAGCATGGCTTTGTGAAAGGCAGGTTGTGCCTTATGAGCCTGATTGAATTTTTTGAGGATATGACGAAACACATTGATGAAGGTAGAGCAGTAGATGTAGTGTATATGGATTTTAGCAAGACATTTGATAAGGTACCCCATGTAAGGTTTATGGAGAAAGTAAGGATACATGGGATCCAAGGGAACATTGCTTTGTGGATCCAGAACTGACTTGCGCACGGAAGGCAACGAGTGGTTGTAGACGGGTCATATTCTGCATGGAGGCCGGTGACCAGTGGTGTGCCTCAGGGATTTGTTCTGGAACCCCTACTCTTTGTGATTTTTATAAATGACCTGGATGAGGAGGTGGAGGGATGGTTTAGTAAATTTGTTGATGACACAAAGGTTGGGGGTGTTGTGGATAGTGTGGAGGGCTGTCAGAGATAACAGTGGGTCATTGGTTGGATGCAAAACTGAGCTAAGGAGTGGCAGATGGAGTTCAACCCAGATAAGTGTGAGGTGGTTCATTTTGGTAGGTCAAAAATAATGGCAGAATATAGCATTAATACCTAGAATCTTGGCAGTGTGGAGGATCAGAGGGATCTTGGGGTCCGAGTCCACAGGACACTCAAAGCTGCTATGCAGGTTGACTCTGTAGTTAGAAGGCATATGGTACATTGGCCTTCATCAATCGTGGGATTGAGTTTAAGAGCTGAGAGATAATGTTGCAACTATATAGGACCCTGGTCAGACCCCACTTGGAGTACTGTGCTCAATTCTGGTCGTCTCACTACAGGAAGGATGTGGAAACCATAGAAAGGGTGCAGAGGAGATTTACAAGGATGTTGCTTAGATTGGGGAGCATGCCTTACGAGAATAGGTTGAGTGAACTCGACCTTTTCTCCTTGGAGCGACGGAGGATGAGAGGTGACTTGATAGAGGTGTACAAGATAATGAGAGGCATTGATTGTGTGGGTAGTCAGAGGCTTTTTCCCAGGGTTGAAATGGCTAACATGGGAGGGCATAGTTTTAAGGTGGTTGGAAGAAAGCACAGAGGAGATGTCAGGGGTAAGTTTTTTACACAGAGAGTGGTGAGTGCGTGGAATGGGCTGCCGGCACCGGCGTGGAGGCGGAAACGATAGGGTCTTTTAAGAGACTCCTGGATGGATACATGGAGCTTAGAAAATAGAGGGCTATGGGTAGGCCTAGGTAGTTCAAAGGTAAGGACATGTTCAGTAGATCTTTGTAGGCCGAGGGGCCTCGTTTGTGCTGTAGGTTTTCTATGTTTCTATGTTTCTAATATGTCATAACTATTTCACTGACACACCTGTCAAGCTTGTTATCTCCACCACCCCTATCATCAATTAATCAAAATCATGGGGAAGTCCCTATTTTATTTTGTCATGGTACTGAGTTTGCTGACCATGAAATTCTAAACTCAAATAATAACCTTAAGCCCTATCAGATATAAATAGCCATGAATACTTTCCCTAAAGGGAGATTCTACTGTAACTTCAAAGACTAGTTTACTGCCCTGTTTAGTCTCCTTGATGAGTTTAGCTGCCAGTACCCTCTATTTGAGTAGTGGGTCTCCTCTCCCTAACTTGGAGAAAATACTTCCAGCGAACAAAGTAATTTAAGCACAGTTCATTTATTTGCAGCAATGCACCTTTAAATCCAAACAAAATTCTTAAAACACATTTAAAACCCACGGAGGATTTATGTCTTATAAGACATTTCCAAATTACAAACTATTTTAGAAACACGAATGACTTAAAAAACACAGGTACAATTCCTATCAACTAAAAAGGCATACCAATGATGCAAATGAACAAATTGTCTGTTGCAGAAATCAAAGCCAGAGGATGGATTATCCCACCTTTCTATCATTTTTCTTGATGTTCTTTAACCATTCCTAATAAGCTTGAATGGCTCTCTACATTTATACAGTTTCTTTGCCACTTAGGTGACTTCACATGTACAGTACTGTGCAAAAGTCTTAGACACCCTAGAGTTTTTATAAGACTTCTGATGGTATGGCCCCTGCAGAGCCCTGATCTCAACATCATCAAGGCTGCTTGGGATTACCTGGAGAGACAGAAGTAAGCAAGACAGCCAAAGTTTGCAGAAGTACCATGCCAAGTTCTCCAAGATGCTTGGAACAACCTACTAGCCAATTTTCTTATAAAACTACATGACAGAATATTGATTTGATATAGCTTTTCCACTGTTTACTACTCTTTATAGTTTTATTTTTGATATTTAGAAACTTTTCATGCCATTATTTTTGAATGCATCTTTGCTTTTTTTTACATGCACCTAAGACTTTTGCACCGTCTTACTGTTTACTTTTTCTCTGATACCATTTTACAGAAATGGTCTAAAAGCTTTTAGAGACACAGTTCCCAGCTACCCATAATTAATGCTGTAAACCTGAGTTCTCTGAGTACATAAAACTCTCAACCTATTAATAGATCAGTTATTGATATGCTAAATCATTGTCTCCATCTGTCTGCATTCTTTGAACTAACCAATTTAGCCATCTAGACTGTTTGGAAATAAGCCAAATTAAGTAACCCATTGTCTTAGACTGCACCTCTTGACTAGTGATAAACCAGGCGCAGTGGCCCAATATCCTGCTTCCTACAGACAGAGTGTCTGCTATATTATATATAGAACTTGTTTGCAAAACTGCTCTACAGACAGTACTTTGTTTTAACTTCAGACTGATTACTGCTTGCTATTTACATTATAATAACTGAAGACTGTCTCCCATTTATGCCCAGAAGCTAAATAAAGGACGTAATTGGAAGTTTAACTTTTGCTGTTTGATCTTACAAGCGGCAGTTACTGTGATTAGAAAGTTGAGCTTGGCAAACATGAGGCCTCCTCGTCTAGGAAGCAAATATTCATCGCAATTTCATGCTGGGAATATTTTCACAAGTTGGGATGCAGCAATTCAGGTAGTGATTAACCAGCACCTTCTCAAAGAAAATTGGGAATTGACAAGCTAGTCTTATCAGCAATGCCCAAACCTGTGAATTAATATTCTGTGACATAAAAATTGTAATGTGATAGGTGATTTTTGTTGTCCACTTGTATAATAACACAGATATAAATCTGAGCTTTTAAAAGAATTGAAGGGGATATTTAAAAAGAATAAATACGTAGTGTGAAGCTAAGATCAAAATTACATTACAAGAGTACCTTAAGGAAGGGGAATATTAGAGGAAAGTAAACATCAGAGGCAATTAATTTCCATTTAGTCTGATGGAAATTTCATGGGGTATTTCCATGCTGTCATCATCATTTGATATGTCCCTTAATCGTTGGGTTAAGGGAACACTAAGATGTAAACTTTGAAGTTTCTGTTAGGAAACTGAAATTACCCGTGTGAGGGGAAAGAGATATATTTCTATTAATAAACCTACTCTATTAATTTCTGTTAATAGGTTCTATTATCATAAGATATAATCTATCAAAAATGAACTTTTTATCAATTAACCCATAAAGAGGGGCAGAATAACTAAATATATTCTGAATACAATGTCAGATTTTTAATGAATGTGTAATCTTAACCATTTGTAGCAGACTTTGCCAGTATCCTATTTGTTAAAATACTTTGTTCATATTATTGAGTATGGGAGTTGTTACTGAAAGGAGACCATAAGCACAATAGGTTTTGAGAAATTTTATTTTCATCATGGAGACTTGAGCTTGAATCTCAACCAGAAAGACCTTTCATCATTCCTTTTTCTCTCTAGAAGCGAAGAGTAATAATGAAAGCGCATTTGGAAGGGCACCTGCCAATGTTCCTGATAGCAGAAGGTGTCCCTTGACACTTGCTTTGATAAAAGTAATGAATAGCTGTAATTGCATCATGCTGCCAGACAAAGCTATACAATGGAGAGACTTTGAAATCTTACCAAAATGGCAAAGGACGAGTACTATATCTTTGTAAATGGAACTATAGAAACATGTGCATATGAATAAAAGTATTATAACAGCAATTCCAATTTAATTGGTCCTGACATCTCACAGCTATTATTAACGTTTGCCAAAAGGAACGAATGCTTTGGGCCTAATTTTTGCTGCAAGGAGACACCTTGTACAGAATGTGTGCCCTTACTGGGAGGCCCAAAGCTACCTGAAACTTGAACCATTGAAGCATTAGCCTCATTAATATTAAAACCTTCTGGATTCAATATTGAACAAAACTAGCAAAAGATAAACTGCTAGAAGAACTCGGTGGATCAAGTAGCATCTGTAGAGTCAAAGGGACGTTGACAGTTCATGTTGAGAGCTCACTTGAGGATTGAGAGTGTAGAGACAAGATGATCCATATATGAAATTGAGAAGGAGGGATGGGACAGAGGATATTAGGTGCTAGGTGGAACCAGGTGGAACCAAACCAAAATATAATGAGTTCAAACACATGATGAAAACCTCTGAGCTGTGAGTGCTGCTTTTCATGAATGTCTGTATACACTGATTAATGCTGTTTTGGTAATTGTTCGCAAGACTGAATGAAACTTCACCAGAATCTGTTGCTTGACTTTCATGAGATTTTGTGATCCTTTATCTCTGGCATGGTGAAGCAGCATTGCTCAGTGAGATCGAGCTGAATTTCACCGATTTAGACTTGTGTATTTGAATCAGTTGTTTCCTGACAGGTGATTGTTTAGAGTCATTCAACAGTCCAATGTTTGAAATGTAACCAAATTGCAATTTTAAAGCAAAGAAGTCTATTCTACCTGCCTCTGAAAACTTAAGACCTAAAAGCTTATAAAACTGTTGCTGATTCCAGCTAATCAGGAATCTAGATATTTAGAGAGCTGGTTAAACTAGTTTACCAACACCAGTGACTCACTGCTACTTTTATGGTGAAATGGTACAAGTTTAACAGCTGGAATCACTTTTTTTTTTGTTTATCTACCTACCTACCAACCTATTT
Organism: Mobula birostris; assembly: GCF_030028105.1. Lineage (NCBI taxonomy): Eukaryota > Metazoa > Chordata > Chondrichthyes > Myliobatiformes > Myliobatidae > Mobula > Mobula birostris. The sequence goes on from NC_092377.1 coordinate 97,788,994, forward strand.
ATGAACTTGCTGACTAATATTTATTTATTTATTTACTCGTTTATTTATTTCAGAATCAGAATCAGGTTTAATATCACCGGCATATGTCGTGAAATTTGTTGTCTTTTCAGCAGCATTACAGTAAGTGTATATATATTAAATCATCATCATCATCATCAGGGTCCGTGCCCAGTTTGAGCTTTGACTGCCATGGCCCACACACTCCTGTTTTGGGTCAAGTGGATCAATTCATTGGTATTCATTTCCAGTTCTCTGGCTGCTGTCTCCATCATCATTTGTCTTTGTCTTCCTCTTGCTTTCTTCCCTTCAATCTTTCCCATAATTACTGTGCATTCTAACTCCTCTTTCCTAATCACATGTCCAATGAAGTTACGTTGCCTTTTCATGATCTCATACATTATTTCTCTTTTTGTGTTTGCTCTGTTCGTGACATCCTCATTAGATACTTGTTTCGTCCATGATATCTTTGCATCCTCCTCAAAAATCACATCTCTGCTGCTACAATTCATTTCCTCATGTTACTAGATATTGTCCATTAATATATAACTATATTAAATAGTTAAATTAAATAAGTAGTGCAAAAAATTTAAATATAGTGAGGTCGTGTTCATGAGTTCAATGTCCACTCATCTTAATATTAAGCAAATGCTTTAAGAGGCTGGTCAAGGACTACATCTGTAGCTTGCTACCACCCACACTGGACCTCCTACAATTCACCTACTGACACAACCGATCGACAGATTACGCCATAGCCACAGCTCTACACACCATCCTTACACATCTGGAGAAGAAGGATGCTTATGTGAAAATGCTGTTCTTGGACTACAGTTGAGCATTCAACACCATAATTCCCTCCAGGCTCGACAAGAAGCTCAGAGACCTCGACCTTGTGTAGCTGGATCCTGGACTTCCTGTCAGATTGCCGGCAGGTGGTAAGAGTAGGCTCCCTCACTTCTGCCCCTCTGACTCTCAACACAGGTGCCCCTCAAGGCTGTGTACTAAGCCACCTCCTTTACTCTCTGTATACCATGACTGTGTCGCCACCCACAGCCAATCTGACATGTTGAAGGGTTGAAGGGGTTGGGGGGTGGTTTTCGGACCCTTGTGAGGAGGGGTTGCTCGGAATTCTGTCTGGGTGGTCTGCCTGCGTTGCTTTCAGACTGACAATTTTGCAGGAGTTATGTTTTGTGAATTGGGTTCTGCTTTTCTGTCTTTGTCTATAAGCTAGTCCTATAAATACTCTTAAGTTAGACAAAGGTTCAATATGACCTTGTAATTCTTGTTTCACCTTGCATGATGTGGTAAAGCTGTCTAAAATAAATGAGGAACTACCTCATTGTGCACAATCTCAGTTTGATGGCTTTTGCCTTTTAAGATAACCAAAGGGTCTTTGTCTTAAAATACCACTGTTGCTGGGCACATGACTATGGGGATAGCTAAGACTTGTTTCCTGTTACATGGCATAAATGATATAAAAACTCTGTGTCTGTGTACTTTGAGGGAGAGAGACCACTGGTACGGATCCCGTGTGTGTCCGAGAAGTGCGCTCTTTTTCCAGTAGCGAGCTGCTAATAAAGAAGTTGCTTTATCTCCCGTAGTACTGTGTGTTCTTGCATCGGGTAACAGGTGATAATTAGAAGTAAGGTTTCAGCAAATCTGCTGGCAACACTACACTGATTGGCCTACTCTCAAATAATAATGAGGAAGCCTACAGAGAAGAAGTCATCACCCTTACACAGTGGTGTCAAGAAAACAACCTCTCCCTCAATGTTGTAAAAACAAAGGAGCTGGTTGTGGACTATAGGAGGAATGGAGACAGGTTATCCTCTATAGACATCAATGGATCTGGGGTTGGGAGGGTGAACAGCTTTAAGTTCCTTGGCATAAACATCACTGAGGATCTCACATGGGGTATACTGGCTGTATGGTGAAAAAGACACAACAGCGCCTCTTTCACCTCAGACGTTTGAAGAATTTTGGTATGGCCAACCCAAATTCTAAGAACTTTCCATAGGGGTACAATTGAGAGCATCCTGACTGGTGTGTTAAAAGGGCCAGAAGGATCATTGGAGACCTGAGTCACTCCAACCATAAACTGTTTCAGCTGCTACCATCCAGGAAATGGTACCGCAGCATGAAAGCCAGGACCAACAGGCTCTGGGACAGCGTCTTGCACCAGGCCATCAGACTGCTTAATTCATGCTGACACAACTGTATTTCTATGTTATATTGACTATCCTGTTGTATGTACTAGTTATTATAAATTACAATAAATTGCACATTGCACATTTAGATGGAGATGTAATGCAAAGAGTTTTACTCCTCATGTATGTGGAGGATGTAAGTAATAAAGTCAATTCAATTCAATTCATTTCAATCAAAAATCGGATGGCAGAGGAGAAGAAGCTGTTCCTGAGTTGTTGCGTGTGTGCCTTTAGGTTTCTGTACCTCCTTCCTGATGGTACCAGCATGTCCTGGGTGATGGGGGTCCTTAATGATGGATGCCGCCTTTCTGAGGCATTTACTTATGATCCAGGTGACAGTACGGGAATGCAGAGAGGCTTCGAGGAATAGACAGGCTGTTCAATAGGATATGGCAGAAGGAATATAACGTGGAAAACGTAAGATCATTCACTTTGTTAGAAAATATAGAAAGACAAAATAGTTCTAAAATATTGCGTGATTGGATGGTGAAGGTTTTACTGTTCAGAGGGAGCTGGGTTGCATTGTCCAGGAATCATTTAGAGTTGACATGCAAGTACAAAAAACAGGTATGAACTTAACTACTTTGATGACTTTCCAGAACAAAACTGGTGGCTACTTATTAATATACATGTAGCTCGAACTGAGATGTAGTTGATGGCCATGAAAGTCTTGAAATGGAAACTCAGATTGTTTCCATTTCAGCTCTGATCATTCTACCAGGACGATGACTATCAATCTTCCAAGTTTAGTCTCTGTTTAGCGAGAGTCTCTGCTTTTCTCATCTCTGAACTAGTTTGGTGTTGACCCCATGAAGCTTGAACCTGTTGATTTCTCTCAGGACTACATCGTTCCTGAGTTTACTACTGCATCTTCTCCAAGATCTTTGTTCCTGCTTTCTCACTCAGGTCACCCTGTGCATGCTGAAGTGGAAGCAGTTTTCACAATAGTGGCTTTACATACTTCAACATTCAGAAAAAGAGCTAGAATTCAGCTGCAGTCAATATCAGCAAATTGTTTTTATTGTGTCAAAGGCTTTTAAAATGTTTTATTTTGTAGGATAGTAATGAATTATTGCAGCGCAGTGCAGTTTCACTTCGCAACTTTGACATATAAACATGGTAAGAAATTTTCAGATGGGGAAATATTATAATTAGAATTGTATAGATATTCATTTAACAAAAATGAGCCTGATGCTTATGTTACATTTTCCATAGCTTATTCATGTAACAAGTACTCAGTGATGAAATATTCAGTGAAGTAGAATCAGTAGAATATTTGATACTGCAACTTAGCTTATACAGTAAATGCGGATACATTTTGGAGCATTAAGTTTATTTTCCAATAAAAACAATTGTGCAAAGTGCAGATTTAGATTTTCTTTTTCCTTTGTGTCATTGCTTATGGAAAATATTTTGACACTGGTTTTTGATGAACTTCTGGTTAATGCTAATAGTGCTGCCCATTGTGACCTGGATACTATTAAGCCCATAAGCTGCTGGTTCTGCAAGTTTTTGTAAGCTGTCTTGTGAGCACAAGGACCAACAAATCAAGAACTCCTGGATCCAAGTTTTTATTTTGATTAGTTTTATGTTTTGGAGTTTTGTTTATGTTTATGTTTTGCATGTCCTTCTATTCTGAGGCTGTACCCTCTGGTCCTAGACCTCTACCACGAAAGGAAACTTCCTCTGTACATCCACTGTCTTGAGGCATTTCAATATTTGATGAGTTTCAATGAGATTCCAACCCCCCCCCCCCACATTCTTCTTAACTCCAGCAAGTACAGGCCCAGAGCCATCAAGCACTCCTCTTACATATTTGTCTCAAAGTTCCTTTCTGTCTTTCGCCTCTTACAGTAACAATGTAAGATTGGTGTACTATAGGTGTCTTCTAAAATTAGATTCAAAATATACTGATAGAGCAAAGAAGTCAGGGAGCAAACTTTACTGAATTCTGGAGCAGGTGGCGTATGAGACAAAAAGTGGAAAATACTTGTTTCCAAAATCATATGCTTTCATATGTGCAAAGGTATTTATAAATATTCAGTTATGCACACTGAAGTGAATACAAATACACCCCAGTCTTTTATAAAAATGAAATCTTTTTCAGTTGCTTTTGTGCAGCATTACACAAGTACAAATTTATCAAAGGAGGATGCCTTCAACAGAGACATTTTGTTGATTAAAATAGTTCATAGGCTGAATGGTATACTAACCGTTTTCATTAAATCATCCACTTCCAAACAATCATTGGAGTAGTTTATTTTAATCCCTATTATACAGATCTCATTCCTGATATTCATAAGAATAAGAAATGTTTATTCCCAAGTTATATATTCCATTTTAATCATGTTCTTTGGTATCAACTTCATGCAAATTCCTAACCCCAAATACCTAATTTCTAAATCAATTGTTGCAGATCTGTACCTGAACTATTATAACTGATAGGTGTAATTAATATTGAGTATTAAATTCTGCTGGAATGAATTACTGCTTTAGAATATCATTATTATATATTGCCGCCGAAGGAAAATCATGTAGTTAAAACAAATAACCTATTTACTTTTTATGTATGTATCTCTCTGTAATATAGTTTATGATCCCACTGGTGATAGCACAGGACAGTTAATGTTTTAGTCCATGTGTATTTTCTAACTCTTTATAACTCTTAATTTTAGATAGATAATATCTATCTTTACAGAAAGTAGTATTACGCTTGGTAAGATTTTTGATGATCCTTGTTTCTCACTGGTAAATAGCAGTGAAAAGGAGCTTTAAACATAGTAAGACTTTTTTCCTCCAGAGTTTTCCTCCGAACAATAATTATATGAGACCATAAGACATAAATGCAGAATTAGGCCATTCGGCTCATGGAGTCATGTCTATCATTCCCAAATGGCTGATTTATTATCCCTCTCAACCCCATTCTCCTGCCTTCTCCCCATATCCTTTGACACCCTTACTAATCAAGAACCTATCATTCTCTGCTTTAAATATACCCAATGACTTGGTCCCCACAATTGCCTGTGGCAATGAACTCCACAGACTCACCACCCTCTGACTAAAGTAGACCAGACCACAAAATAATTCACAAATATGTCTTTTTAAGCCAAATAAACAAATAACAAATACAGAAGTAACCAAATCATTTGTTTGGTGTGCCTTTTGTTGAATTAGACATCTATGCAGCTGAATTATGTCAATGGTAGTTTCATACAGAACTCCAAAATTCCTTTTTAATGTCTTTGGTATATAGGATAAAGTTAGAGTATATTTCCCTCGGTGATTAAATATGTAATAAAAGTTTAAATAGCTAATAATACCTACTTATAGAGACATTCTTTCTGCTAAGCAATTCCCCAACAATTCCTGTGTCCGTATTAACCATACATTACTCCCAACCCTAAGGATTTATCTGCCAGAAAGTTTAAGTGTTTGTTTTTTTTGGATTTTAAATTGATAAGGGATCATTAATATTCCATAACAGGACTTCAGGAAATTGGAAATGTGGCATAGTTCCACTAATCTCCTCTGCTGCTCAAACATGCTGTTAACATTGTTTGCTGCAGATTATATATTTCCTTTCTGATCGTATTGATGTGCAGGTCCTGAGAGGTTATATATACAATGTATTTAAAAAATTATCAATAAAAGGCTAATATTGGGAGGCAGGGCGACTCACATTGTCTTTTAATCATACCTCCTGCCTTCTGTTTTGGATGATATTGACAGCATAACTTATTAGCTTCAAGGTTTGCTTTGCTGGTTTTATCTTTGCTCTATAAATTGCTTCTCAAACACTGCATGTTCCTGTGTAAAGACTGTTGTTTCATTCTTTGTTCTGTGATCCAGTAGAATTCTTTACTAGTATACCTTAGCTGCATCAAATTGACTAGGTTTGGATGGGGTGATATTTTGTAGGTGTGTGCAGGAGAGTTTCTGATTCAGTATGAAGACAGGCCATACTGGATCTAGCACCAGGCAAGGTGTCATATCTCTCAGTGGGAGAGCATTTTGGAGACAGTGACCACAACTCTCTGATCTTTACTATAGCCTTGGAGAGGGAGAGGAACAGACAATATCAAGTCAAGTCAAGTTTATTTTCATTTAAATATATACACGTATATAACATATGTAACCATATATTGTATATCAAAATAAGACAGTGTTTCTCCAAACCAGATGTAAAGCACAGTAGTACACATAACACACATAACATAATCTGTGGATAAAATCTACAGATAAATGACACATTAATAACAAACTAAAGTACATAAATTCAATATAGTAAGGTACGTAACGGATTAACCAGTGACACTTCGAATGCGATACGGCAGGGAGTACAGAAGCCTAATGGCCTCTGGGAAAATATTTAATTGGGGGAGAGGAAATTATGATGTTATAATGCAGAAACTGGGGAGCGTTAATTGGGAATGGATATACTCATGAAATGCACAATGGAAATGCGGAGTTTGCTTAGGGAGCGCTTACAGGGGTTTTGGATAGGTTTGTCCCACTGAGTCAGAGAAAGGGTGAAGGGATCATAGTTGACAAGAGATATGAAACATCTAGACAAGAGGAAGAAAGAAGGTTACTTAAGGTTAATGAACGAAGGATTAAAAAGGGCTCTAAAGAATTACCAGTGTCGCATATGTGATTTGTGAATAACGAGTCAATGTCTGTCAGGTCGAATGACACTTAACTCTTTCTGATCTCGTAGCATGTGAAGTCTGTAGAGTAAACATTGAGAATGTGTGCCAAGTGGCTTGACTGATGAATTCTTTCTTAACTTGGACTTATTGCTTATATGTAAACCCAAGGAATGTAGTGTATTTGGACATAAGGAGACTAATGAACAATGAGTAACCATTAAAATGTCTAGTTGATTTGTGAGGATTGTGTTAATGGACACACAACATGTTTGAAAAGAAAGCATGCTGTGTTATTGGCATGAGAACAAAATATCAAAGAGTTTGTCTGTCTCACGATTACTCTACACTTGTAAATCTTGTGGATATATAGGGCTGTTCTTTGAATTTTCTTTGGACTTCAGCAGGGACTGGAAGTGTGGTCTGTACTTGAGATCTAGGGTGATTTTTCGAGTCGGAAATCGGAGTTCCCTTGACAGCAACGACAACCAAGTGATGACTAAGAATCTTGAGCCCAGAAATCTTTGAGACTTGTTATGTAGTATTTTCTGTGGTTTATTGGATGGTAGTGGAAGGGTGGGTTAGTAAGTCCACACACGACGCAATGTAGCTGTAGATAGTGTGGAGGATTGTTGTAGGTTACAGTGGAACATTGGCAGGATGCAGAGTTCGCTGAATGGTTGTTGATGGAGTCCATCCCAGAAAACTATGAGGTAATTAATTATGGAAGGTTGAATTTAAAGGCAGAATACATGGTTAATGGCAGGATTTGTCGCAGTGTTGAGGAACAGAGGGACCTTGAGGCCCACATCAATGTTGTTGTGTAAATTAATAGGTTTTTTTAAAAAGCGTATGGTATGCTGGCTTTCATTTGTCAGGGGACTGAGTTCAAGAGCCATGAGGTAAAATGGCACTTCTATAAAACCCTAGTTAAACCACTCTTTGAATATTGTATTCAGTTCTGGTTGTGTCATTATAGGAAGAATGTGGAAACTTTAGAGAGGAAATTTAGCTGGATGCTGCCTAGATTACACTCAGTGGCACTTTATGATCTACCTCCTGTACCTAATAAAGTAGCCACTTAGTATATGTTCCTCGTCTTCTGTTGCTGTGGCGCATTCACTTCAAGGATCCTCTGCACAATAATGTTGTAACATGGGGTTATTTGAGTTACTGTTGCCTTCTTTCTACGTGAACCAGTCTGGCCATTCTCCTCTGACCTCTATTATTAACAAGGCATTTTTGCCTACAAAACTGATGCTCACTAGATGTTTTTTTGTTTTTTAGAAACATAGGAACATAGAAAACTGACAGCACAATGCAGACCTTTCGGGCTACAATGCTGTGCCAAACATGTACTTACTTTAGAAATTACCTAGGGTTACCCATAGCCCTCTATTTTTCTAAGCTCCATGTAACTATCCAGGAGTCTCTTAAAAGACCCTATTGTGTCTGCCTCCACCACCGTTGCTGGCAGCCCACTCCACGCACTCACCACTCTCTGTGTAAAAAAAAAACTTACCCCTGACATCTCCTCTGTACTTACTTCCAAGTACCTTAAATCTGTGCCCTCTCGTGTTAGCCATTTCAGCCCTGGGAAAAAGCCTCTGACTATCCACATGATCGATGCCTCTCATCATCGATGCACCTCTATCAGGTCACCTCTCATTCTCCGTTGCTCCAAGAAGAAAAGGCCAAGTTCACTCAACCTATTCTCATAATGCATGCTCCCCAATCCAGGCAACATCCTTGTTAATCTCCTCTGCACCCTTTCTATTGTTTCCACATTACTTCCTGTATTGAGGTGACCAAAACTGAGCACAGCACTCCAAGTGGGGTATGACCAGGGTCCCATACAGCCGTAACATTATTTCTTGGCTCTTAAACTCAATCCCACAGTTGATGAAGGCTAATGCACTGTTTGCCTTCTTAACCACACAGTAAACCTGTGCAGCAGCTTTGCGTGTCCTATGGACAGGGATCCCAAGATCCCTCTGATCCTCCACACTGCCAAGAGTCTTACCATTAATACTATATTCTGCCATCATATTTGACCTACCAAAATGAACCACCTCACACTTACCTGGGTTGAACTCTATCTGCCACTTCTCAACCCAGTTTTGCATCCTATCATTGTCCCGCTGTAACCTCTGACAGCCCTCCACACTATCTACAACACACCCAACCTTTGTGTCATCAGCAAATTTACTAACCCATCCCTCCACTTCCTCATCCAGGTTATTTATTAAAATCACAAAGGGAAGGGGTCCCAGAACAGATCCCTGAGGCATACCACTGGTCACCAACCTCCATGCAGAATATGACCAGTCTACAACCACTCTTTGCCTTCTGTGGGCAATCCAGTTCTGGATCCACAAATGAAGGCCCCCTTGGATCCCATGCCTCCTTACTTTCTCAATAAGTCTTGCATGGGATACCTTATCAAGTGCCTTGCTAAAATCCATATACACTACATCTACAGCTCTACCTTCATCAATGTGTTTAGTCACATCCTCAAAAAATTCAATCAGGCTCGTAAGGCACGACCTGCCTTTGACAAAGCCATGCTGACTATTCCTAATCATATTATGCCTCTCCAAATGTTTATAAGTCCTGCCCTTCAGATCTTCTCCATCAACTTACCAACCACTGAAGTGAGACTCACTGGTCTATAATTTCCTGGGCTATCTCTACTCCCTTTCTTGAATAAGGGAACAACATCTGCAACCCTCCAATCCTCCGGAACCCCTCCCGTCCCCATTGATGATGCAAAGATCATTGCCAGAGGCTCAGCAATCTCCTCCCTCGCTTCCCACAGTAGCCTGGGGTATATCTCGTCCAGTCTTGGTGACTTATCCAACTTGATGCTTTCCAAAAGCTGCAGCACATCCTCTTTCTTAATGTCTATATGCTCAAGATTTTCAGTCCACTGTAAGTCATCCCTACAATTACCAAAGTCCTTTTCCGTAGTGAATACTGAAGCAAAGTATTCATTAATTACCTCGCTATCTCCTCCAGTTCCATGCACAGTTTTCCACTGTCACACTTGATTGGTCCTATTTGCTCATGTCTTATCCTCTTGCTCGTCACACACTTGTAGAATGCCTTGGGGTTTTCCTTAATCCTGCTCACCAAGGCCTTCTCATGGCCCCTTCTGGCTCTCCTAATTTCATTCTTAAGCTCCTTCTTGCTAGCAGTATAATCTTCTAGATCTCTATCATTACCTAGTTTTTCTGAACCTTTTCACAAGTTTTTCTTTTCTTCTTGGCTAGATTTTCAATAGTCTTTGTACACCATGGTTTCTGTACCCTACCATCCTTTCTCTGTCTCATTGGAATGTACCTATGCAGAATGCCACGCATTTCAAATCCCCTGAACATTTGCCACATTTCTGCCGTACATTTCCCTGAGAACATCTGTTCCCAATTTATGTTTCCAAGTTCCTGCCCAATAGCTTCATGTTTCCCCTTACTCCAGTTAAACGCTTTCCTAACTTGTCTGTTCCTATCCCTCTTCAGTGCTATGGTAAAGGAGATAGAATTGTGATCCCCAAAATACTCTCACACTGAGAGACCTGACACCTAACCAGGTTCATTTCCCAATACCAGATCAAGTACAATCTCTCCTCTTGCAGGCTTATCTACATATTGTATCAGGAAACCTTCCTGAACACACCTAACAAACTCCACCCCATCTAAACCCCTCATAAGAACATAAGAAGTAGGAGCAGGAGTAGGCCATCTGGCCCATCGAGCCTGCCCCGCCATTCAATAAGATCATGGCTGATCTGTCCGTAAACTCAGCTCCTTCTACCTGCCTTTTCCCCATGACCCCTAATTCCCTTACTACCGTTTGTATGTAAAAACCTATCTAACTGTTTCTTAAATATATTTAGTGAAGAAGCCTCAACTGCTTCCCTGAGCAGAGAATTCCACAGATTCACCACTCTTTGGGAGAAACAGTTTCTCCTCATCTCCGTCCTAAATCTTCTCCCCTGAATCTTGAGGCAATGTCCCCTAGTTCTAGTCTCACCTACCAATGGAAACAACTTTCTTACTTCTATCTTATCTACCCCTTTCAAAATTTTGTATGTTTCTGTTAGATCTCCCTTCATTCTTCTAAACTCCAGAGAGTGTAGTCCCAGGCGACTCTATCTCTCCTCATAGGTTAACCCCTTCATCCCTGGAATCAACCTGGTGAACCTCCTCTGCACTGCCTCCAAAGCTAGTATATCCTTCCCTCACTCTAAGGAGAAGCCAATCAATATTGGGGAAGTTAAAATCTCCCATCATGACAACTCTGTTATCATTGCACCGTTCCAGAATCTGTCTCCCTCTCTGTCCCTCGATGTCCCTGTTACTATTCGGAGGTCTATAGAAAACACCCAGTAGAGTTATTTACCCCTTCCTGTTTCTAACTTCCACCCACAGAGACTCAGTAGACAATCCTTCCTTGACTTCCTCCTTCTCTGCAGCCGTGACACTATCTCTGATCAACAATGCCACGCTTCCAGCTTTTTTGCCTCTGCCCTGTCCTATCTGAAACATCTAAAGCCTGGCACTCTAAGTAGCCATTCCTGCCCCTGAACCATCCAAGTCTCTGTAATGGCCACAACATCATAGCTCCAAGTACTGATCCACACTCTAAGCTCATCCGCTTTGTTCATTGTCATAGTCATACTTTATTGATCCCGGGGGAAATTGATTTTCGTTACAGTTGCACCATAAATAATTAAATAGTAATATGTAAATTATGCCAGGAAATAAGTCCAGGACCAGCCTATTGGCTCAGGGTGTCTGACCCTCCAAGGGCGAGGTTGTAAAGTTTGATGGCCACAGGCAGGAATGACTTCCTATGACGCTCTGTGTTGCATCTTGGTGGAATGAGTCTCTGGCTGAATGTACTCCTGTGCCCACCCAGTACATTATGTAGTGGATGGGAGACATTGTGCAAAATGACATGCAACTTGGACAGCATCCTCTTTTCAGTCACCACTGTCAGAGAGTCCAGTTCCATCCCCACGACATCACTGGCCTTACGAATGAGTTTCATGATACTCCTTGCATTAAAATAGACACATCTCAAACTATCAGTCTAAGCGCATCTCTTTTCTATCACCTGCCAATCCTCCCTCTCACACTGACTACAAGCTTTCTTGATTTGTGAGCCAACCACCACCTTCCTCCATCTCTTCAGTCCAGTTCCTACCCCCCCAGTAATTCTAGTTTAAACTTTTCCTAAAGGCCTTAGCAAACCTCCCTGCCAGGATATTGGTCCCCCTTGGATTCAAGTGCAACCCATCCTTTCTGTACAGGTCACACCTGCCCCAAAGGAGGTCCCAATGTTTCAGGAATCTGAATCACTGCCCCCTGCTCCAATCCCTCTTGCACCTGAGTTCGAGAGAATGTTATGTGTAAAAATCCCAGAAATCAACAGCTTCTGAGATACTCAAACCACTCCTTCTGGCACCAACATGGTCAAAGTCACTTAGATCATACTTCTTCCCCAAACTGATGCTTAACCACTTGACCACATCAGCATGCTTTAATACATTGAGTTGCTGCTGCCGTATGATTGGCTGATTTATATATTTGCATTAGCAAGCAGATGTACGGGTGTACCTCATAAAGTGAGCATACAATGTCATTGGCATGTTGAAGAGCAAGCATACGAAGTAAAAAAACAGACAGGAAAAGGGCGGTCGACTCCTTTTGACGGCTTCAGCATTAAGACTATGGCTGATTCTGTACTTCAGCTCCACTTTCATGCACTAACTTCAGATCCCTGAATCTCTTAATATTTAAAAATCTTATCTGATTCTCTCCTGTCTTTTCTAAGTAAAGGAGCCTCTGTCTTTTGGTGCTCAGTTATGGAGACACATCACCTCCAGGCCAAGGACTCTTTCTCAGTGCTGACCAGAATAGCTGACTCCTTACCTAGTTCTTGACACCACAGCCTGGGAAAATGTCAACTCAACATTCAGAACTCTAATAATTTAATACGTTTCACTGAAGTAATCTCGTATGTCTCAAAAGGTGTCAAAGGTTATGGGCAGAAGGCAGGAGAACGGAGTTAAAAGGGATAATAAATCAGCCATGATGATATGGTGGAGTGAACTGAATGGGTTAAATGGCCTAATTCTGCTCCTATGTCTTCTGGTCATTCATCTAAATGCAAGAGAATACAGCCCCATTTAGCTCAATCTTTTCTCATACAACGAGCCCACCACCCTGGGGTTGAAGCTGGTGAACCCTTGCTGCACTCTCTGTTTTACTAGTACATTTTTCCTTACGTAGAGAACCTGACCTGTTAGGCATTCATTGCTTAGCAGTTGATAGACATCAGTAATGTTGTAAGATCCTGTGTGTTCTGAGATAGAAAGTGGTGGGACCGCTTAATGTCAGGGTGGTCTATGGCAAAGGCATCAGGATTCCATAAAAGATTCTTAGAATTTGTTCCACTAGTGCAATGATTCCTTTCCTTTTGCTCACCGGGTACCCGTAGTTGGCATGATGTTGATGCTAATCCATTGCCAGTCCTTACCAAAGAAAGCTTTTGCTCTGCAGAGGTCCCTGAAATTAGCATTTGCTCTCTCCTTCATTGCATCAACTGGCCACTCATTTCATATTCTCACCATCCTCTGAGTTTCAAGTTTCAAAGTACATTTATTATTAAAGAGTGTATAAATTAAACAACCTTGAGATTTGTTTGCTAACAGGCAGCCACAAAGAAAGAGACCCGAAAGAACCCAATTAAAAAAACATAAAGACCAACCCTCAACGCACAGAGAAGGGGAAAATATACACAAATCAAAGTAACAGAAGCAAGCAACAACATTCCGAACCAAATTGAATCCTCTCATCTGAGCCCTGGAGCAGCCCAGAGTAGGCCCAAAGCCTTGATATCAGTTTGTCATGTTAGCGGGTATGGAGCACAGCACCCGGGGCAGTCTTCATAGCCTCAGCACCATGGAGAGAGGAGTGAACATCGCGGGAGAGCGAGCAAAATCGGCTCTCACCTTCGATCCCAACACCCTGTCTTTCTAGTCTATCTGGGCCGGCCCTTAAGTTGTCCAAACAGCATATTGTACCTCGCACTAAGAAACGGACACCGCTGCGGTGAAAGGCTCTGGGCCAGACTGGTACCCCGTTACATTCCCCTTAAGCATTTTGCCCTTCGCCCTTAACAATGACCTCAAGTACTAATCTCACCTAACCTCAGTGTAAGAAAGCATGCTTGCATTTACCCTATCTGTATCCCTTATAATTGTGTATTCCTCTACCAAATCTCCCCTCATTCTCCTATGCTCCAGGGAGTAAAGTCTAAACATATTCAACCCTTCCCTGTAACTCAGGTCTTCAAATCCTCAGGTTTCTCTTGTAAAAACTGGCCATTTAAAACCAGGATCTCTAGAAACCTGTAGAAAAAGGGAAAGAGGTAATCCTGGGATTGATATTCCATGTTCACTGCTTCCAGCTCCCACAGGCAGCACAGGTGAAACTGAAAGCAATAGTCATGTGGCAAGTTGCATTTCACTGTTTCCAGGACTCATTCAGACCCTTCTGTCCTATAGATTAATAGTAACAAGGTGTGCTCAGAATTTCCTTAAGCTCTATCTCAATTGCTTTGTCCTCAAAGTAGGAAATGCAATATTGTCCTCCAGTTGTGTCACTCTTCGGAGCAGCTCAATGCAGTAATATTGACAATTCAGATATAATTCAGCTGCCAACCTTGGCCTCAGGTGATTAATTAGATCAAGTTTAGCTGACAGAAAATATAAAAAATTCTAACAACTGGCCCAGCGTCCCTTTAATCTACTTCAAGAAGCATCTGAAATCACCTGACCAAAAAGATGCATTTTCAGTAAGTGGTGTATGTATTCAACACAATTTGAGCATTTGCAGAAGAACTCTACTTGAGAGAGGTATGGAGGCGGTGCTGCAGTGTAATTTCAGTTATTGACTGAATTTTAGAAGTGATTAGAATTGAGGGACGTGGGTGAGTGCAGGAAAGTGCTGCTGAGATAAAAATTCACCCATAATCTTATTGAATGGCACAGCAGACAAAGACAGGATGGCTTCCTCTGGCATCTTATGTTCTTACATTCTTACATCTTTATTATTAGACTTGATATGCTCACCTCTTAATGGTGAATCAAATTTCAAGTGTACACTGAACATCCAAGCTCAATCTTATGAGTAATCTTGGAGTCTGCATTATCTGTCTTATGTTGACAAAAATGATTTCTGTTCCACAGTCTTTACGCTGATTATTGTGGTGCACTACTAAGATAGAAAATGGCAAATATCAAATTATGGCTAGATAAAAATATTTTCATAAAGTGAATTCTGCAATTTAGTTTATGGAAAGCAGAAGAATTTATATAAATTCAAACATTAAATTCCTTTGATTGAATTAATTCAGAAGCAAAAATTCCCCTGGTTCTGATCAACTCCTTTGTGTATTTCCTAGTTATTTTGTTTTGCTTTGTATTGTTGTCACAAGTCATTGAATCTTACAACCTGATCTGTAACTCCAACAATCAGAGACCTAATTTCAGGAAATTAAATGTGAATGGATTCCCATAAAGGGAATAATACAGAATATGAGTGGAAGTAAACTGCCCTTTCAGTTTATATATATAGAAACATCCCTGCCTCTCACAACCACCAAGTCTGGAAGATACATAATTGTATTTTAAAATACTACCAAAACATTAATTGATTGAAATATGGTATGAATAACCAAAGACTCAACTGAAATTTAAAAAGGATCCCACTTTTAATGTAAGGAGACAGTGCAATATTCAAAGAGGAAGAGCAGTTAAAATGATCTTGCTTGAAATCTTAGCAAGGTTATCAACACCTGCTTGTTGTGACTCTTGAAAGTTGCTAAGGACATTGCATACCCAAAGCTAATAGGAATAACTTTCTGGACCTGCATCAGTCCAAAGGTCTCTTGTGTTTTCTGTTCAAGGAAAAGATCAAGGGAAACAGTGCATTTAGTTGCTCCTAGTCATTCTACATATTC
The DNA here is from genome assembly GCF_030028105.1 of Mobula birostris. Taxonomy (NCBI): domain Eukaryota; kingdom Metazoa; phylum Chordata; class Chondrichthyes; order Myliobatiformes; family Myliobatidae; genus Mobula; species Mobula birostris. The sequence goes on from NC_092377.1 coordinate 97,804,874, forward strand.
AGTCATTGGGCATCTAAGAGGTTTCCAAAACATGTACTCTGGAAGCGCTTCCTTGAATGCAGAAGATGCATTTATAGGAGATGATTCAACCATACCAGTGACTTGGATAACTGCAGAGTTTGATGCAGGTGATATGCATTCTCACAGAAACACAAGATTCTGTAGATGCTGGAAATCCAAAGCAACACACATAAAATGCCGGAGGAATGCAGCAGATCAGGCAGCATCAATGGAAATGAATAAACATTTGACATTTCAGACTGAGAACTTTCTTCAGGACTGCTAAGGAAGGGGTAAGACTCCAGAATAAAAAGGTGGGGGGGGGGGGAGGTGAAGGAGGACCAGCTAAAAGTTGATAGGGGAAGCCAGGTGGGTGGGAAAGGTAAAGGGCTAGAGTGGAAGGAATCTGATAGGAGAGGAGAGTGGACCATGTGAGAAAGGGAAAAAGGAGGGACACCAGATGGAGGAGATATGTGGGTGAGAAGAAAAGCTAAGAGGCCAGAGTAAGGAATAGAAGAAGAGGGAAGGGAGGGGAAGGGAAAAATTTACTGGAAAGAGAAATCAATATTCATGCCATCAAGTTGGAGGCTACCCAGACAGAATATGAGGTGTTACTCCTCCATACGGAGAGTGGCCTCATCATGGCAAAAAAGGAGGCCATGTACCAATATGTTGGAATGGGAATAGGAATGGGAATTGGAATTAAAATGGTTGGCCTCCAGGAAATTCTGCTTTTGGCGGATGGAGTGGAGGTTCTTAACAAAGCGGTCCCCCAATTTATGCTGGGTCTCACCAATGTAGAGGAGGCCACATTGGAAACCCCAGATAGAATAAATGACCCTTAACGGATTGGCAGGTAAAGTATTGCCTCTCCTGGAAGAACTGTTTGGGGCCCTGAATGGAGGTATGCCTTGTAGATGGTTTCAATGCAGACAAATTTTGAGTCCAAAACAAAACTGAAGGAAAAGATTAGCTTTATTTGTCACATGTATACTGAAACATCAAAACATACAGTGAAGTGCATCATTTGTGTTGAGGATATGCTGGGGGCAGCCTGCAAATGTTGCTACGCATCCAGCAGCAACATAGTATGTCCGCAACTTACAAAACTTTGGAATGTGGATGGAAACTGGATCACCCAGAGGAATACCATGCTGTCACAGGGAGAATGTATAAATACCTTAGAGACTGAGTGGAAATGAACCCTGTTCCTCCAGCTATGCTGTGAAGCTCATCGCTACTATGCTGCCTCCATTGCGGGTAGGAATTTTTCCAGATTGGAAAAGTATCAATAAAGTAAAAGGGAAGGGGAGCGCAGGAGAAGGTACTGCAATCTTCAGAATAAAAAATAGGGCAGAAAGTTCAGAAAAGGATAATAATTCAACTTAAGACAATATGGAGACCAATCTGAGAAGAATGGTGATGAATACAGGACTGAAGGAGTTAAATCTGAATGCTGCAGTATATGAAACAAGGCAAATGAACTAACGGCACATTTAGGAATTGACAGGTATGACGCTGTGGGCATCACTGAGTCGTGACTGACAGAATCACAGCTGGGAGCTTAACATCCAAGGATATACATTGTATTGAAAAGACAGATATTTTGGCAGAGGGAGTGGGGTGGCTTTGTTGGTAAAATATGAAATTAAATCCTTAGCAAGAAATGACAGAGGAGCAGGAGATGTAGAATCCTTGTGGGTAGAGTTAAGAAACTGCAAGGGTAAAAAGACCCTGATGGGAAGACAGACCTCTGAATATTAGCCAGGATGTGGGGTAAAAATTACAACAGGAGATAGAAAAGGTGTGAAAGAAAGACAGTGTAATCATGGGGGACTTCAAAATGCAAGAAAACTGGGAAAATACGGTACACCGGATTCCAAGAGAAGGAATTTGTCAAATGCTTATGAGATAGCTTCTTATTTATTTTATTTTATTTAGAGATACAGTGTGAAATGGGTGCTTCTGGCCCTTTGAGACACGCCACTAGCAACCCTCAATTTACCCCAAGCCTAATCACAGGATAATTTAATTTAATCGGGACGTCTTTGGACTGTGAGAGGAAACCGGAGCACCTGGAGGAAACACATGCATTCCATGGGTAGGACATATAAATTCTTTACAAAGTACACTGGGATTTAATTCCAAACTCTGACAACCGAGCTGTAATAAGACCATAAGATGAAGAAGCAGATTAGGCCATTCAGCTCATCAAGTATGCTCTGTCAATTCATCATAGCTGATCCATTTCCCTCTCAACCTTGTTCTTCTGCCTTCTCCCTGTAACCTTTCACACTCTGATTAATTAAGAACCTATCAGCCTCCGCCTTAAATACACCCAATCACGTCGCCTCCACAGCAACCCATTCCAAAGATTCACCACTCTTTGGCTAAAGAAATTCTTCTTCATCTCCTCTGGACATCCCTCTTTTCTGAGATTGTGCCCTCTGGTCCTAGACTTGCCCACCAAAGGAACCATCTTCTTCACATCCACTGTATCAATGCCTTTCAACATGCAATAGGTTTCAATGAAATTCCCCTCCATTCTTCTAAATTCCAGTGAGTACAGGCCCAGAGCCATCAAAAGCTCTTCACATTACAAGCTCTTCATTCCCAGAATCATTTTCATGAACCTCCTTTGAACCCTCTCCAATGTCAGCACATCCTTTCTTAAATGATAGGTCCAAACTGCTCACAATACTCTAGCTGAGGCCCCACCAATGCCTTGTAAAGCCTCAGCATTACATCCTTGAATTTCCTCCCCATTTAAAAAATAGTCTTTGCTTTTATTCCTTATACCAAAGTGCATGACCATTCCATCTGCTACTTCTTTGCCCATTCTCCTAATCCATCTAAATCATTCTGCGGCCTCCCTGCTTCCTCGACAGTATTTGCCCCTCCACCTATCTTCATATCGTCTGTAAACTTGGCCACAAAGTTATCAATCCTGTCATGTCAAATCATTAATGTACAATGTGAAAAGAAGTGGTCCCAACAGTGACCCCCGTGGAGCATCGCTGGTCACCAGCAGCCAATCAGAAAAGGCTCCCTTTATTCCCACACTTTACCTCCTGCCAATCAGCCATTGCTCTATCCATGCTAGTATCTTTTCTCTAATATTATGTGCTCTTACCTTGCTAAGCAGAGTCATGTGCGGCACCTTATCAAAGGTCTCCTGAAAATCCAAATACACAACATCCACTGATTGTCCTTTGTCTATCCTGCTTGTTATTTCCACAAAGAATTCCAACAGATTTGTCTGGCAAGATTTTCCTTTAAGGAGACTATGCTGACTTTGACCTATTTTATCATGTTTGCGTCATTGTTTTTGCAATGTGCTGGGGGCCGTGCTTTTGATGCCTACCTAACATGCCCACAACTCACCACCTCCAACTATACATTTTTGGAATGAGGGAGGAAACTGGAAAACCCGTAGGAGACCCACTGGGGCAAGGGGAGAATGTATAAACTCCTTACACATAGTGGCAGGAAATGAACCGCAATCAGAGATCAGGGGTTCTGTAAAGCGATTGTGCCAACTGCTGTGCTGTCGCGCCACCATATAAATATGGAGTCATATGATTTTAATGGCTCAATGATTATACTGCTTCAGGTCCTTCTAATAAACAAAAGTATTATTCAATTGGAAATAATAGATCAGAAGAAATAGCATATTGTTGTTAATGCTGTGAAGAATAATCTGGTCACAATGGGAGCTTCCTTTTATTAATATGACAAGTCTTAAGAGGACTGCTGCTCGCTGCTTGAGGCTTCTATTCACTTCTGCTCAGTGTGATAGTGGTGTTTGATTGACAGCATAATCAATCAGTGAGGGCAGCACGTTGAGGAAATGTATATGGGCAATAACAGAAAAATAGACTTTTGCATGTTCACTGATTAATGAGCCGGAAAATATTCTGAATGTAGAAATTTCAGGGTTTGTTTTTGAAACCTTTCTCTTTGGTGTTGCATTTAGAATTTTAGGGGAGGAACTTGTCTTTGGTGACCTGTATTAAGTCTGTGAGTCTGCCAGAACTCAGATTTTGCTCATCATCTGACAGTCAGTTTCAATAATGTCAATAGAACCGAAGGTCAGGACGTAACTGGAGGCTGATTGAGCTCACGCGAACAAAAGTGAATTCCTACTTCACTTGCAAACCATAAAATATGTAAAAAATATTTTAAGCTATGAGTTTAATTGACTTACTTGCAGCCGCATCTGAAACATATGGCTTCAGAAGAGGTTGCAAGCTGAACAACTTTAAGTGTTATAATGATACCCAATGCTTTTGAGTGTGCTCTCTTTTTCACCATGGAGAGATTACTTCAATCCCCATCTAACCTGTGAGCTATATATTCTTATCTTACTGATTCTGTTTAACCTTGCCTTTTCAGCAATGATCTTGCTAATTCAGTTGATACCAACCAATTCAGGTTGACACCAACCAATTTAGGTTGACATTTACGTACTTTGAAAAGAAATTTACTTTGAACTTTTCATAAAACAGAGGACTGGTTTGCTTACCAATGAGGCAATACCTGAAGCAGCATGATGTGTAGTGCATCTATTTCCAATGTTTGAGCTCATTATGATTGAAGTAGAAATGCTGAATGCAGTCATGGAATGTAGAGTGACCATAGAATACACTTCAATAAGAGGTCTACATCATCAAGGTGGTGAGGCTATCAATCAAATTTTGAAGTGGTTACCGCTCAGTTAATGCTGGGAAAAAGCAGTGAAGATTGATCTGTCTACCTCAGTCTATAAGCTGGAATCAAAGTCAGCAAATGACATTGTCAGCAAACAACCTGCTGGTGGAACTCAGTGAGTCAAACAGCATCTGTCAAGGACCCAAAAAATAAACAATTGCTTCTCCAGATTCTAACATTCGCAGTCTCTTGTGTATCCAGTAACATGATCAGCTGAAACAGGTTGGTCTGTGACTCCTTTATAAGTTGCCTATTATGAGTAATTGAAAAGGCCTGTAATTAGAACAAAATTGCTTAATTTTTTTGTCACCGGGACATTATTAGACCTGATACTTGATTGCATGTTTGATGTCCATTGAAGCTTCCACTAGGGGTTATGAATTTTGGGTTAAGTGTGATAGCATTTTTTTTTCATAGTCACCTTCAAGTCATTCCAATCTAACTGTGAAAGACTTGCTTAACTGGATTCTAATTTGCAACTGGATTATTAGTGCTTGGAGGCTGATTGTGAAGTTGTATCTTAATCCAAAGTATTTTACGTAGGCTTAGATCTGTATCTGAAATATTGCTGTGAAGTGTTCAGTGCATGCTTATTCTTGCTGCATTGGAGTTTATGGTGGGACTTCAGGGTGATGTTAATGATTAGTGCCCTTGTGTTTCAACTCTCATTGGAAGTAGACCGGTGACATTTACAGTCACTGGCCACTTTACTAGGTACACCTGTACATCTCGTTAATGCAAGTATCTAATCAGCCAATCGTGGCGGCATAGAAGCATGCAGGCATGATCAAGAGTTTCAGGTTTTGATCAGACCAAACATCAGAATGGGGAAGAAATGTGATCTAAGTGACTTCACCCATGAAATTATTTGCTGGTGCCTTACAGGGTGGTTTGAGTATCTCAAAAACTGGGATTTCAAGCACAATAGTTTCTAGAGTTTATAGAGAATGGTGCAAAAAACAAAAAAGAAAAATCCAGTGAGTGGCAGTTCTGTGGTCAAAAATGCCTTTTAAATGAGAGAAGGCAGAGGAGAGTAGCCGGCCAGGTTCAAGCTGACAGGACGGATGAGCTTAGAGCGTGGATCAGAACTTGGAACTATGATGTTGTGGCCATTTCAGACACTTGAATGGTTCAGGGGCAGGAATGGTTAGAGTTCCAGGCTTTTGATATTTCAGAAAGGATAGGGAGGGAGGCAGAAGAGGTGGGTGTGTGGCACTGCTGATCAGAGATAGTGTCACAACTGCAGAAAAGGAGGTCATGGAGGGATTGTCTACAGAGTCTCTGTGGGTGGAAGTTAGAAACAGGAAGGGGTCAATAACTCTACGGGGTGTTTTTTTATAGACCACCCAATAGTAACAGGGACATGGAGGAGCAGATACAGAGACAGATTCTGGAACGGTGCAATAATAATAGGGTTGTGGTGGTGGGAGATTTTAATTTCCCAAATATTGATTGGCATCTCCCAAGAGCAAGGGTTTTAGATGGGATGAGTTTGTCAGGTGTGTTCAGGAAGGTTTCTTGACACAAAATGTAGACAAGTCTTCAAGAGGAGAGGCTGTACTTGATCTGATATTGGGAAATGAACGTGGTCAGGTATCACATCTCTCAGTGGGAGAGTATTTTGGAGATAATGATCACAATTCTATTTCCTTTACTATAGCATTATAGGGGGATAGGAACAGACAAGTTAGGAAAGTGTTTAATTGGAGTAAGGGGAAATAGGCTATCAGGCAGGAACTTGGAAGCATAAATTGGGAACAGATGTTCTTAGGGAAATGTACAGCAGACATGTGGTAAATGGTCAGTGGATATATGCGTGGAGTTCTGCATAGGTACGTTCCAATGAGACAGGGAAAGGATGGTTGGGCACAGGAACCGTGGTGTACAAAGGCTGTTGTAAATCGAGTCAAGAAGAAAAGAAGAGCTTACTAAAGGTTCAAAAAACTAGGTAATGATAGAGATCTAGAAGATTATAAGGCTAGCAGGAAGGAGCTTAAGAATGAAATTAGCAAAGTCAGAAGAGGCCATGCGAAGGCCTTGGCATACAGGATTAGGGAAAACCCCAAGGCATTCTACAAGTATGTGAAGAGCAAGAGGATAAGACGTGAGAGAATAGGACCAATCAAGTGTGACAGTGGAAAAGTGTGCATGGAACCGGAGGAGACAGCAGAGGTACTTAATGAATACTTTGCTTCAATATTCACTACGGAAAAGGATCTTGGCAATTATAGGGATGACTTACAGAGGATTGAAAAGCTTGAGCATATAGACATTAAGAAAGAGGATGTGCTGGAGCTTTTGGAAGGCATCAAGTTGGATAAGTCACTGGAACCAGATGAGATGTACCCCAGGCCACTGTGGGATGCTGAACCTCTGGCGACAGTCCTTACATTATCAATGGGGACGGGAGAGGCTCCAGAAGATTGGAGGGTTGCGGATGTTGTTCCCTTTTTCAAGAAAGGGAGTAGAGATAGTCCAGGAAATTATAGACCAGTGAGTCTTAGTGGTTGGTAAGTTGATGGAAAGATCCTGAGAGGCAGGATTTTTTAATATTTGGAGAGGCGTAGTATAATTAGGAATAGTCAGCATGGCTTTGTCAAAGGCAGGCTGTGCCTTACGAACCTGACTGAATTTTTTGAGGATGTGACTAAACACATTGATGAAGGTAGAGCAGTAGATGTCGTGTATATGGATTTCAGCAAGGCATTTGTTAAGATACCCCATGCAAGGCTTATAGAGAAAGTAAGGAGGCATGGGATCCAAGGGGACATTGCTTTGTGGATCCAGAATTGGCTTGCCCACAGAAGGCAAAGGGTGGTTGTAGGCAGGTCCTATTCTGCATGGAGGTCGGTGACCAGTGGTGTGCCTCAGGGATCTGTTCTGCGACCTCTACTCTTCATGATTTTTATAAATGACCTGGATGAGGAAGTGGAGGGATGGGTTAGTAAATTTGCTGAGGACACAAAGGTTGGGGGTGTTGTGGATAGTGTGGAGGGCTGTCAGGGGTTACAGCGTGACATCGATAGGATGCAAAACTGGGCTGAGAAGTGGCAGATGGAGATAAGTGTGAGGTGGTTCATTTTGGTAGGTCAAGTATGATGGCAGAATATAGTATTAATGATAAGATTCTTGGCAGTGTGGAAGATCAGACGGATCTTGTGGTCTGGGTCCATAGGACAGTCCAAGCTGCTACGTAGGTTGACTCTGTGGTTAAGAAGGCATACGGTGCATTGGCCTTCATCAATCGTGGGATTGAGTTTAGGAGCCAAGAGGTAATGTTGCAACTATATAGGACCTTGGTCAGACCCCACTTGGAGTACTGTGCTCAATTCTGGTCGCCTCACTATAGGAAAGATGTGGAAACCATAGAAAGGGTGCAGAGGAGATTTACAAGGATGTTGCCTGGATTGGGGAGCATGCCTTATGGGAGTAGGTTGTGTGAATTTGGCCTTTTCTCCTTGGAGCGACATGGGATGAGAGGTGACCTGATAGGGGTGTCTAAGATGATGAAAGGCATTGATTGTGTGGATAGTCTGAGGCTTTTTCCCACGGCTGAAATGGCTAACATGAGAGGGCACAGTGTTAAGGTGTGTGGATGTAGGTATAGAGGAGGTGCCAGGGGTAAGTTTATTACACAGAGAGTGGTGAGTGCGTGGAATGGGCTGCCGGGGATGGTGGTGGAGGTGGAGTCTCTTTTAAGAGACTCCTGGATAGGTACATGGAGCTTAGAAAAATAGAGGGCTATGGGTAACACTTGGTAATTTCTAAGGTAAGTACGTGTTTGGCACTGCATTGTGGGCCGAAGGGCCTGTATTGTGCTGTGGGCTTTCTATGCTTCTCTGTTTCTGATGTGACCACTGAGTGTATGTCATTTCTTTGTTCATATATTGCATGTATTCTATGAATTTACACCGTTATCTCTCCCTGTCCTACCCCAGCACTTGGTCCATTTCACATATAAATCATACTCAGTGCTCTTTCTCAAATTTGCTGATATTCTGTTCCTAGATGATAGCAGCCAATGCCTGAGTTGGCAGGTGAGTTTTGATGCCTGTGTCACAGGGTCACCAACCCTTATTCGGAGGTGAATGTGCCAAGAAGGGATCAGCTAATGACGCTGACTTCCAAAAAAATCCCTTCAAAGAATGTTGAGTGATTTCAATGCAATTCAGTTCACATTTCTGTGCTCGTAGATAATGAACGTCTTTGGTTTAGGGTGCACCAACTTACTTTTCCAGTATATAAAATTTATTATGGTTTGTGGGGCAGAGAAAGGCTTTGAGTGATAGTTATTTACCAGCCTGTATATTAGAAAATTGGACTATATGTAAAATGGTCTAATATTATCAAAATAAGTTGCCAAATTCACCATCAGGCATTTTATACTGCCCTCCAAGATAGATTTCTGTTCTGTTGTCAAGGCAGATTTCTGTTTTTCTGATAATTTTCCTGGTCCTCGCAATCAGAACCCTCAGTGTATAGGGAACTAAGATTAGCAATCAGAGTTCTTTTCTCCTGTCTCGGAAATTAAAACTAAATGCTGCTGAGGTCAAGCTGAAAAATATCAGTTTCATCAGAGATCTGAAATTTAAAAAAAATATATTTCTGCTGGATATCATGATTGCTATAATTTGAAAATGGCATTGTCCTTTCTGATGATAACCTTTTTTGCACTTTTAAACCCAGCCAACTAAAAATCTTTGTACTTTTTAATGTTACTCTCAGAGGAAACTTATGTCTTTGGTTGGCTGAGTACACATTTTGTGAAATTGATGTAGAAGTCCATTTGGAAAGAAAGATTGTCTTCCCTGGTGCAGCTAGTGCACTGAAATGGCATTTTTCTCATGTTTAGTCCCCTGAGCTGACAGACTCACATCTACTGCAAAATCTATCTTAACTCTGGCAAGGTCGTTGCCTGAGCTGTTGGTATATTCTATAGTTTGCAATCAATTCCTACATAATATCACACTATATCAAAACATAATTTTGCTAATTATTTAACCACGTGGCCTTCTTGATAATTAAATTTCAGTGGGAGGAAACAAAAACAACTATTGAAGTTACTTTGGAGGTACAGTAGCATGCAGAAGTTTGGGCACCCCGGTCAAAATTTCTGTAACTGTGAATAGCTAAGCGGGTAAAAGATGACCTGATTTCCAAAAGGCATAAAGTTAAAGATAACACATTTATTTACTATTTTAAGCAAGATTACTTTTTCATTTCCATCTTTTATAATTTCAAAATAACAAAAAAGGAAAAGGGCCCGAAGCAAAAGTTTGAGCACCCTGCATGGTCAGTACTTGGCAACACCCCCTTTGGCAAGTATCACAGCTTGTAATCGCTTTCTGTAGCCAGCTAAGAGTCTTTCAATTCTCCCTTGGGGGATGTTCGCCCATTCTTCCTTGCAAAAGCCTTCTAGTTCTGTGAGATTCTTGGGCCGTCTTGCATGCATTGCTCCTTTGAGGTCTATCCACAGATTTTCGATGATGTTTAGGTCGGGGGACTGTGAGGGCCATGGCAAAACCTTCAGCTTGCGCCTCTTGAGGTAGTCCATTGTGGATTTTGAGGTGTGTTTAGGATCATTATCCTGTTGTAGAAGCCATCTTCTTTTCGTCTTCAGCTTTTTTACAGACGGTGTGATGTTTTTTTCCAGAATTTGCTGATATTTAATTGAATTCATTCTTTCCTCTACCAGTGTAATGTTCCCCTTGCCACTGGCTGCAGCACAAGCCCAAAGCATGATCGATCCACCCCCGTGCTTAACAGTTGGAGAGGGGTTCTTTTCATGAAATCCTGCACCCTTTTTTCTCCAAACATACCTTTGCTCATGGTGGCCAGAAAGTTCTATTTTAACTTCATCAGTCCACAGAACCTATTTCCAAAATGCATCAGGCTTGTTTAGATGTTCCTTTGCAAACGTCTGATGCTGAGTTTTGTGGTGAGGATGCAAGAAGGTCATATTTGTGCAGGTGTCGCTGCACAGTAGAACAGTGCACCACCACTCCAGAGTCTGCTAAATCTTCCTGAAGGTCTTTTGCAGTCACACGGGGGTTTTGATTTGCCTTTCTAGCAATCCTACAAGCAGTTCTTTTGGAAAGTTTTCTTAGTCTTCCAGACCTCAACTTGACCTCCACCGTTCCTGTTAACTGCCATTTCTTAATTACATTACAAACTGAGGAAATGGCTACCTGAAAATGCTTTGCTATCTTCTTGTAGCCTTCTGCTTTATGGGCATCATTTATTTTAATTTTCAGAGTGCTACGCAGCTGCTTAGAGGAGCCCATGGCTGCTGAGTGTTGGGACAAGGTTTGAGGAGTCAAGGTATTTATAAAGCTTTAAAATTTGCATCACCTGGCCTTTCCTAATGATGACTGTGAACAAGCCATAGCCCTAACAAGCTAATTAAGGTCTGAGACCTTGGTAAAAGTTATCCGAAAGCTCAAATCTCTTGGGGTGCCCAAACTTTTGCATGATGCTCCTTTCCTTTTTTTCACTCTAAAATTGTACAAAACAAAAATAATACACTAATCTTACTTAAAATGTTGAAAGGAATGTGTCATCTTTTTCCTTATGACTTTTGGAGATCAGTTCATCTTCTACTCACTTAACTATTCACAGTAACAGAGATTTTGACCGGGGTGCCCAAACTTTTGCATGCCACTGTACCTTCTGTACCTAATAAAGTGGCCACTAAGGTTATGTCTGTGGTCTTCTGCTGCTGTAGCGCATCCACTTCAAGGTTCAACATATTGTGTGTTCAGAGATACTCTTCTGTTGTAATGCATTGTTATTTGAGTTACTGTCACCTTCTTGTCAGCTTGAACCAGTCTGGCCTTTCTCCTCTGATACCTCACGTTAACAAGGCACCCACAGAATTGCTGCTTACTGGATGCTTTTGATTTTTGCACCATACTCTGTGAACTCTAGACTGTCGTGCTTGAAAATCTCAGGAGACCAGCTGATTTTGAGATACTCAAACCACCCTGACTGGCAGAAATAATCGTTTCACAGTCAAAGTCACTCACATTTCTTCCCCATTCTGAAGTTTGGTCTGAACAACAATTGCACCTCTTGATCATGTCTGCATGCTTTAATGCATTGAGTTGCTGCCACATGATGGGCTGATTAGGTATTTTCATTAATAAGCAGGTGTACAGATGTACCGAATAAAGTGGTCACTGAGTGTAAATTTTCTTCTCTGGGAAATCAGATATCTATAGGTGGAAGTTAGAGCAAAAACCAATACAAAATCATTCCATTGGACTCAATCTCTCAGTCTTCTGTCCTATGATGTCCTGTGGACTTTTCACAGAGATTATTGGTCTGCCACTTAAGTCATCGCTAGAACTTTAAAGTGGAAAGGTGGGATTCAAAAATATTTTTTCTGAAGTCTCTTGCAGTTCAAAGACCCAATGTGAGGTGCCTAAGATCAGGGTTTGTCAGCTGTCAGTTCTCCAAGATTTAAAGATAAATGGGTGGGCACTGCTCCAAGCAATCCCAGGAGAAAATCAAAGGCACTTGAATGTAAATTTTGTTTTTAAAAATGCTTAAATGCGAATGTTTTTGTTTAAAAGTGTAGCCCCCTGGTAAGCCTCAGGCTCGCTCAGCTCGCTGTCGTCTAGGGGGAGCAGCCTTTGGCCCCACCAAACTGGGTAATCAAGTTTGTGTAGATGCTGTGTGATGTACCCCACCACGCCAAAAAACAGACAGTACACCATATGCGATTAAATGATTACACTTTATAACTCTTACTTTGACTACGTGGATAGTAAAGGACCAAAATAAGAACTGTTTAACTGGTTTTTAAAAAAAAAAGAAAAAGTCGCCATCATTATTAACCAGTTTGTGCACACATCACTGGAGCTCTTACAGAACCGGGTCCCCCTTCCTCCAGTCGATTTCCTCCGAACTCCGCTGACCCACGAATGGGACCATCCTCGGTGATCAACCAAACGCTCTACTCGAGTCTGTCCTCGTCTTGTTTCCTTGCCGAAGGCCCTGGGCCTCGGACTCCCGCTCAGGGTCTGTTCTGTCACCCAGCTTACAGCATCGCATCTCCTCTCTCTGTCCCCATCGCGCCTTCTGCCCAAAGCCCGCAAAAACAATAGCTTACAGACACACGAAAGAATTACATCTATCCCAATTGGTTAGCAAATGAATACAGTTCTTGTTATTAGTAATTATAACCCAAACAAGCTGCTATCGTTAACTCAGCAGTTAACAGTACAGAGAAGCCATTTTATTATAACGTAACAAAGAAGCCATTTTATTAGCCTTAGCAGTAACATAAAAGAAGAAATCCCTTACAAAAGTTATAATTTTTGGAGATGGGTAAAGCATTTTGAGTGGTTATTATTATAGGGAGCTTAAGGCAGAAGAACCCTTGGGAGGCAGTGATCAAAATATGATATAATTCACCCTGTAGTTCGAGAGGGAAGAGATAAAGTCAGATGTATTAGTATTACAATGGAGTAAAGGGAATTTCAGAGTCCTGAGAGAGGAGCTGACCGAAGTTGATTGGACAGGGACACAAGCAGGGATAATGGCAAAACGGCAATGGCTGGAGTTTCTGAGGGAAATAGAGAAGGTGCAGTAAGGTACATCCCAAAGATGAAGCTATATTCTAAAGGGAAGATGCAACCATGAGTGACGAGGGAAGTCAGAGGCAGCAAAAAAGAAAAAGAGGGGGCATATAATAGAGCAGAATTGGTGGAAAGTTTGAGGATTGGGAAGTTTTTAATATAACAACAGAAAGCTAGAAAAAACATAAGGAGAGAAATGATGAAATATGAAGGTAAGCTAGGGATACCAAAAATTTATTCAGATATAGAAAGAGTAAAAGACAGGCAAGAGTCAGATGCTGAAACATGACGCTGGAGTGGTCATAAAACGGGGGTGAAGAAATGGTGGACAAACTTAATAAGTATTTTACGTCAGTCTTCACTGTGGAATACACTTAGCAGTATGCCAGAAGTTCAATCATGTCAGGGGCAGAAGTGAACGTAGTTGCTATTACTAAGGAGAAAGTGCTTCCGAAGCTGAAAGGTTTGAAGGTAGATTAGTCACCTGGAGTAGATGGACTATACCCCTGCTTTCTGAAAGAGGTAGCCGACAGATTGTGGAGGCATTAGCAGTGATCTATCAAAATTGACTAGATTCTGGAATAGTTCAGGAGCACTGGAGGGAGACAGAAGAAAGGTGATTATAGGCCAGTTAACCTGATTCCATTGGATGGTTAGGAGCTTGGAGTCCATTATTAAGGATGAGGTTGCAGGGTACTTGGAGGCATATAATAAAGCAGGCCAAAGTCAGCATGGTTTCCTCAACAGGAAATCTTGCCTGACAAATTTGTTGGGATTCTTTGAGGAAATAACAGGCAGGGTAGACAAAGGAGAGTCAGTGGATGTTTAAAAACGCAAACACGAGGAAATCTGCAGATGCTGGAAATTCAAGCAACACACATCAGAGTTGCTGGTGGAATGCAGCAGGCCAGGCAGCATCTCTAGGAAGAGGTACAGTCGACGTTTTGGGTCGAGACCCTTCATCAGGACTAACTGAAAGAAGAGCTAGTAAGAGATTTCAGAGGGGGAGGGGAAGATCCAAAATGATAGGAGAAGACAGGAGGAGGAGGGGATGGAGCCAAGAGCTGGACAGTTGATTGGCGAAAGGGATATGAGTGAGTGGATGTTGTTTACTTAGATTTTCAGAGGGCTTCTAACAAGGTGTTGCACGTGAGACTGCTTAACAAGATAAGAGCCTGTGGTATTATAGGAAAGATACCAGCATGGATAGAAGATCGGCTGATAGGCAAAGAGTCAAAATAAAGGGAGCTTATTCTGGTTGGCTTGGCTGGTGGTGTAGTGGCATCCATACTGCACTTTGAGGTGAGTGGGCCGGCTGGCTTATTGCACGCTTTCCATCCATGCTGGGTTGAGTGTCGAGCTAGCAACTCGGCCTGGTAGAAAAACAGACAAATGCGAAAGAAATGGCAAGGTTGTTGCCTGATGCACCACAAAGTGTGAAGAGGAATAAAAAAAATCCTGGTTGGTTGCTAGTGACAAGTGGTGTTCCACGGGGGTCCTTACTGGGACTGCTCCTTTTCACGTTATATGTCAATGATTTGGATAACAGAACTGTTGGCTTTGTGGCCAAGTTTGCATACAATACAAAAATAGGTGGAGGAGCAGGTAGAGTTGTGGAAGTTGGGAGTCTGCAGGAGGACTGGGACAGAGTAGAAGAGTGGCAGACTGAATACATTGTAGGGAAGTTGTTTAGCCATGCACTTTGGTAGAAGGAGTAAAGGCATAGACTATTTTCTAAACAGGAAGAAAATTCAAAATCAGAGGTGCAAAGAGACTCGGAAGGTTGAGTCAGTGGTAAGGAACGCACTTACAATCTTAGCAAGGAATTGACGCTAAGGCCTTATAAGGCATTGGTCAGACTGCACTTGCGGTATTGTGAGCTGTTGTGGGGCCTTTATCGAAGAAGATATCTGCTGGCATTGGAGAGGCCCCAAAAGAGGTTCGTGAGAATGATTTTGGGAATGAAAGGGTTAACATGTGAGCAGTGTTTGATAGCTCTAGGCCTGTACTTGCTGGCGTTTAGAAGAATGAAGGGGGATCTCATTGAAACCTTTCAAATATTGAAAGGCCTAGATAGTGTGGATGTGAGAGGATGTTTCTATTGTGGGGTCGTCTCAGATCAGAGGGCACAGACTCAGAATAGAGGGATGTCTATTTAGAACTGAGAAGAGAAGGTATTTCTTTAGCCAGCGAGTGGTGAATCTGTGAACTGCATTGCAACTGATGGTTGTAGAGGGCAAGTCACTGAGCAACTTTAAAGCGGAGGTTGATAGGTTCTTGGTTAGTCAGAGCTTCAAAAATTATGGGGAGAAGGCAGGAGAATGGGGTTGAGGGGATAATAAATCAACCTGAATGGAATAGCAGAGCAGATTTGATGGGCTGAGTGGCCTAATTCTGCTTCTATGTCTTATGGTCTCATGGTCTTATGGTTATATGGTTATTCAACTGGCCATGTCTCGATTAGCACTGCAAATGGGAAGTCACATAATGAAACATGTCTGAGTTTGTTCCATTGGAGGTGGTAGCTCTAGTTTACCAGGGGCTACTCCATAACGTTGCTCATCGGGATTCTCTGCAGCAGAGTAACTTGTGTGTTTAGACTAGATTATTTGAAGCACTTGTGATCTTCCAGATACTACTCCAACCAGCAGTCAACTATTTCTGATTTTGCAGTATAATATTTCAGTAATTTGGCCCCGATTTATTGTCATGAAGCTTTGTCTTTATCTGGATTATTAAAATCCTGTTGGTTAGATAAAACAGAGGCACCATGGTTTGGTTGTACTCCCCATGATACTCTCACTCAGCACTATTAAAAGGCAAGCTCCCCTGTGATAGTTTCAAAAGATTTTAATCACTTTTATCTTGCTATTCTGTACAAAATTATTTCTCTCTGTTTTGACATTTATGAGTCAACTTTTCACTTCTGTTAAGAAAGTAAGTGAGATTTCTTCAGCAATTTATTAGGTCAACTCTTGGTGCTGTGTGTGGCACTTTGTTTTGGTTTTTCAGTAAAAGTGCAGTGGTAGAGAATAGTAGAATTTTATACAGCTCTTCCCTCCCATCTTGTTTCTATTCCCTCTTTGGGAGACCTGTCAAATTTACCCCCAATGCTGCTCCTCTTTGTTCATTGCATTGAAGTTGTTTTTTTAAAGTTCCAGGTGCCTATCTAATTCCCTTTTGAAAGTTATTATTAAATCTACTTTTAACACCTTTTAGGGTAGTTATTTCAGATCCCTGTAAAGCAATGCAACAAGATGTCTCTTAATCATGTTAAATGTTTTGCTACTTATGTTAGATAACCTCCAACCCAGACCTCATTTATTTCATTATTTTCAATATTTAGTACAACACTACACTCAGTGGCTGCTTTATTAGCTACCTGCTGTACCTAATAAAGTGGCCACTGAGCGTATGTCCGTGGTCTTCTGCTACTGTAGCCCATCACTTCAATGTTTCACGTATTATATGTTCAGAGATGCTCTTCTACACATCACTGTTGTAACATGTGATTATTTGAGCTACTGTTGCCAGTTTGAACCAGTCTGTCCATTCTCCTCTGACCTCTCTGATTAACAAGGCATTATTCCCATTGAACTG
Source organism: Mobula birostris (assembly GCF_030028105.1). Lineage (NCBI taxonomy): Eukaryota > Metazoa > Chordata > Chondrichthyes > Myliobatiformes > Myliobatidae > Mobula > Mobula birostris. The sequence continues at coordinate 97,821,766 of NC_092377.1, forward strand.
CCACTCATTGGATGTTTTTTTGTTTTTTGCACCATTCTCTAAACACTAAAGGCTGTTGTGTTTGAAACTCCCAGGAGATCATCACTTTCTGAGGTACTTAAACCGCCTCGTCTGGCACCAACGATTATTCCATGGTCATACTCACTTAGTCATGCTGTACAAAAGAATGCTTATTGACATTGTGACATTCTGGAACATAGCTCGAAAAATCAACTGAGGAAGATTTTTGCTGAACTAAAAGGAGTTCATGCTTTAGGCAAAAAAGATTTGAGAACAATGGGTAAAATGGTGATACAAAATTTGTACCAGAACTTAAGAGCGCTCAGGCATAGAAACATCTTCATCAAACTCATTTAAAAGTCATACAGAATTTACTCCCGATACAGCAAAAATTCTAATTTGATGTCAGTATTCATTTTGGTGAGATAAGCTATAATTAATTTTTGAAAAGGTTATGTTAAAAAAATTAAATGTGAGACTTCAGTACATTTAAACAGAAAACATTAGGTCCTAGAGAATTGCTAATTACAGTTTAGACTGTCTGCCATGTTAAAATTGCATGGCAATTTATGTACATCTTTAAGGTCATTTGTGACTTCTTTCATGATATGATTTCTATTGATGTTATAAAAGAACTCAAATCTTTGTTGATTGCCCATGCCAAGATTTGGGTTATTTTGAGGGCTGTTTTGAGTTTATCATTATCCCTTCTCATTCCCTCTTGTCAGTATTTCTCCCACACAAAATAGAGTTATCTGATATTTACTGGATACCGAGCAATGTTTTAACCAGTTCCATATTCTGAAGGTAAGTTTTGATATTGAAACCATTAATCCTTTTGTGTGAACATCAGTGTGAATCAAAGGCATGAAGGACAAATTCTCACCATACACAAATGCTATAAGACTATTAATGCATACTCCCTTCCCTAAAATATTTCTCATTAGGTATCCAAATTCTATGTTCCCTAATTTGTTAAATATCCAGGTCACATGTAATGAAAGCGCTGATCTATATTTCAATAAAAGCAGGTCGCCTACAAGATTTCCAGTCCACAGTAATGGATCTATTATAACTGATTAACCTATAATCAGGTTCTTCATCTTGTTTTCCCAAATTTGCATGAACACATCCTTATCTCTTCTTACACCCTACAACAGATGAAGCCAGTTTCATTAGATAGTGAACACGATAAAGTCCCATTAAAGTGACCACTTTCTATCTCAATATGAAAGATACAAGTTAATAATTTGAAAGTCACATAAAGCAACTGACTTAGGATAACTAATAAAGAACAGCATGACTACTACTGATCACAGTTGAAGTAAGGTAGTTACCGAATAGTAGAGTTTATTATTCTTCAAATCATTGCAATAAAGCAATTTTAGTTATTATTCAAAAAGCTTATGATTATAGCTGATATAAGCTATCTGATATCGGGGTACATCCTTTTTTGAAAAAGATACTTAAAGGAATTCAGGTGAAACTATTCAAACTACGTGTCAACTTTTGGAGGACGATGCAAGCTTTTTAAAATTCAAGTGTCACATACAAATGAAGTACTGGCATTTTATTTATTGATTGATTGAGTGATTGAGATACAGCGCGGAATAGTCCCTTTTGGCCAGCAACCCCTGATTTAATCCCAGCCTAATCAGTGGACAATTTACAATAACCAATTAACCTAGCAACCAGTACGTCTTTGGACAGTTGGAGGAAACCGGAGCACCCGGAAGAAACCAGCATGGTCATGGAGAGAACCTACTAACTCCTCAGAGTCAGCGGTGAGAATGCACGGCTGCATTGTTAGCATTACTGCAATGTGTGCTGCAAGGAAAGGTGAAGAAAAGGTGAAGGAAAAGGGTTTCCCAGGCAGTCTTTTGATGAAGATAAAGTCTCTAAGATGTATCTGCTCAATGTGGAACTTGCCATGATAATCATTTTCTTGTTCCATGAACTGCAGCAATTTAATTGCTGAAATATTTATGACTTCTTGATAACTCAAGACACTGTAACTTTGTTGAAGACAACTACTCTCTTGTTTAAAGTACTATTTTTCATTTCTAGATACTAATTAGTAATTAGTAATGGAAAAATTAATGGAGATTACCTTGCTTGCAGCTTAATGAGGTAGGAGGTTTGGTTTGATTGGTTTTTAGGAATGAGGTGAACCAAATGGATCAAATCAATTGAATCAAAACCAAAGCTCCGAGATGATAATAGACAAAGAAATGATGGTGACCAACAATAGGATGTATGTCAAATGTTGGTTGACAAGGGAGAAGCAGCAAAGTTAAATAGGGAACTAAAAAGGAAATAAAATATATGTCACCATATACGACATTGAGATTCATTTCTTGCAGGAACTTACAGAAAAATAGAGAAATACAACTGAATTTATGAAAACTATATATAAACAAAGACTGATAAACAACTAATATACAAAAGAAGTCAGATTGTGCAAATAAAAAAATAAATAATACTGAGAACATGAGTTGTAGAGTCCTTGAAAGTGAGTCCATATGTTGTGAAATTAGTTCAGAGTTAAGCTGAGTGGATTTATCTATGCCTCTTCAAGAGCCTGATGGTTGAAGGGTAATAACTGTACCTGGACCTGATGGTGTGGGACCTAAGACTCCTGTACCTCCTGCCCAATGGCAGTCATGAGAAGAGAGCATGGCCTGGGTGGTGGGGGTCCTTGACGATGGATGTTGCTTTCCTGAGGCAGTGCTCCACGTAACTGTGCTCAATGGGGGGGGAGGGAGTGGGCTGCATCCAGCACTTTCTGTAGACCTTTCCCTTCCTGACAATTGGCGTTTCCATACCAGGCTGTGGTGTAACCCATTATGATACTCTCCACCATGCACCTATAGAAGTTAGCCAATGTTTTAGGTGGCATCCTGAATCTAAACAGAAAGTATAGGTGCTGTCATGCCTTCTTCTCATGGTCAAAGTGATTGAGAAGAGGATGGTAGAACATATAAATAAGTAATAGAGAAGTCTTCTTTAGGCATATGACGAGAAAAAGATATACTGATTAGACATAAAGAAAATGATCTATGTGTAGAGTCAGAAGGCCTGGCTGTAACACTGAACAGACACTTTGGTCCTTACTAAGGATGCTGCAGAAAGTTAGTGGAAGGAAGTAGTAAAGATAATGGATGGTGTGAAGACCTAAAGGGAGCAGCTGTACTTAGAGTAAGCAAGTCACCAAGTGAGGGAGTTTAAGACACAGGTTACTTATGGGATTAGTAAAGTCTTCAAAGAAAGAAAGGAATGCCAGAAGAACAGAAAATAGCAAGTAGTCAAATTGAGATGGAAAGATACACTTAGATAATCATGCTAACCCCAGCTGTGGGGAAACTTTTAGAATGGTTCAACAACGACAAGACTGAAAAAGTTTGAGTTAATAACGTGCAGCAATCGCAGCTTTGTCAAAGGCGCATCATATTTGATGAAGCTGAATGAATTTTTTATGAATGGAATATTGTAGGCACTCAATCATCAGCAAAATGATGGAAGATGTCGTTAGCAGTACCATCAAGTGGCACTTACTCGCCAAGGATCTGCTCAAAATGCCCTTCTTGAGTTTTACCAGGATGGCTGAGCTTCATACCTTGGTTGAAAATGATCAGTGAGTTAAATTTCAAAAGGGAGGGAAGACTGACTGTACTTGACATAAATGTAGCAGTTAACTGAGTGTGTCACAAAGCAGTAATGTTTATAGCTGGTAAAATTCAATGAGCATCAACTGTTGGAGTTATATCCTGCAGGAAGAAAAATAGCTGTAGATACAGCAGGTCAGTCATCCCAGCCCATGACATCACTGGAAGTGTTCTTCAGGACTGTGCCCTAGACCAAACTATCTTCAACTACATCATTTTTGAGATTCCTTACATTACATGCTATTCAGAGAGCAGGGGTGGAAGGCTGTTATTCTGATTGGAGGGCTGTAACCAGTAGTGTTATGCAAGGACCAGTGCTGTTATTTCTGTTATTTGTGATATTTATCAATGATTTAGGTGGGTAAATAGGTGCATTAGGTGCATTAGCAAGTTTGTGGATGAAACGAAGATTGGTAGAGTTATGGACAGTATAAAGGACTATCAAAGAATATAGTGGGATATAAATCAGTTACAGATATGGGCAGAGAAGTTGAAGGAGAAATTTAATTTAAGCAAGTGTAATGCACTGTATAGCATTTTAGGAGGTCAAATGAAAGGAGAAAGTATACAGTTAATGGTTGACCTCTTAATAGCATTGAGGTACAGAGGGATCTTTGGATCCAGGTTCACAGTTCACGGAAGGTAACTACGCAAGTGGATAAGATGGTTAAAAAAAAGTGTTTGGTGCGATACCTTCATTGTCTAAGAGTAACGAAGTCATGCTGCAGCTATGTGAAACTAGTCAGACCACATTTGGAGTATTGCTTGTGGTTCTGGGTGCCCCACTATAGGAAGGATGTAGAGACTGCAGAGAGGGTGCAGCAGAGGTTTACGAAGGTGCTGCCTGGATTTGAGTGTATGAACTGTAAGAAAAGGTTGGTCAAACTTGCTTTATTCTCTCTAGAACGTTGGAGGCTGAGGGGAAACCTGATGCAGGTTTTAACATGTAAGAGATAAATAGATAGGGTACACAGTCAGATTTTCTATCCCAGTGTGGAAATGTCAATCATCAGAGGACATGTTTTTAAGGTTAGAGGGGGGAAGAATAAAGGTGATGTGAGGGGCAAGCCTTTTATGCAGACGGTGTTAGGTATCTGGAATAGGTTACTGGGATATTAGTGGAAGCAGGCAGTCTGGTGGAGTTAAATAGATGGACACATAGAGTATAGAGTTAGATAGATACACCTTTAGAATTTAAAAAGAATTGAGGAATATGGATGATTGGCAGGTAGAGGACATTTAGTAAAAATTGGCATCAAAACTGCGGGCCAAATGACCTGTAGACTCAAAAGTTGCTGGTGAACGCAGCAGGCCAGGTAGCATCTCTAGGAAGAGGTACAGTCGATGTTGCAGGCCGAGACCCTTCATCAGAACTAACTGAAAGAAGAGCTAGTAAGAGATTTGAAAAGGGAGGGGGAGGGGGAGATCCAAAATGATAGGAGAAGACAGGAGGGGGAGGGATGGAGCCAAGAGCTGGACAGGTGATTGGCAAAAGGGATATGAGAGGACAGGAGGCCTAGGGAGAAAGAAAAGGGGGAGGGGGGAAAAGCCCAGAGGATGGGCAAGGGGTGTAGTGAGGGGGACAGAGGGAGAAAAAGGAGAGAGAGTAAAAGAATGTGTGTATATAAATAAATAAATAAATAAATAAAGGATGGGGTACGAGGGGGAGGTGGAGCATTAGCGGAAGTTTGAGAAGTCAATGTTGATGCCATCAGGTTGGAGGCTACCCAGATGGAATATAAGGTGCTGTTCCTCCAACCTGAGTGTGGCTTCATCTTTAACGTAGAGGAGGCCATGGATAGACATATCAGAATGGGAATGGGATGTAGAATTAAAATGTGTGGCCACTGGGAGATCCTGCTTTCTCTGGTGGACAGAGCATAGGTGGGCAGGGAAACGATCTCCCAGTCTGCGTCAGGTCCTTCCAATATATAGAAGGCTGCATCGGGAGCACCGGACGCAGTATATCACCCCAGCTGACTCACAGGTGAAGTGTCGCCTCACCTGGAAGGACTGTGTGGGGCCCTGAATGGTGGTAAGGGAGGAAGTGTAAGGGCATGTGTAGCACTTGTTCCGCTTACAAGGATAAGTGCCAGGAGGGAGATTGGTGGGGAGGGATAATTGGTACAAATGGATAAGGGAGTTGTGTAGGGAGCGATCCCTGCGGAAAGCAGGGGTGTGGGAGGGAAAGATGTGCTTAGTGGTGAGATCCCGTTGGAGGTGGCGGAAGTTACGGAGAATTATATGTTGGACCCGGAGGCTGGTGGGGTGGTAGGTGAGGACAAGGGGAACCCTATTCCTAGTGGAGTGGCGGGAGGATGGAGTGAGAGCAGATGTGCGTGAAATAGGGGAGATGTGTCTGAGAGCAGAATTGATGGTGGAGGAAGGGAAGCCCCTTTCTTTAAAAAAGGAGGACATCTCCTTCGTCCTGGAATGAAAAGCCTCATCCTGAGAGCAGATGTCAGAAATGCACCAGGTAAAGTTGAGGGCAGGGTGAAAATTGGAGGCAAAGTTAATGAAGTCAACAAGCTCAGCATGCGTAGAACAATCTATGTTCCAAACCTATTCTGGTATCTGTACCCTACTTTTCCTTCCCTACATCGGCAACTACATTGGTACTGCTTCCTGCACGCATGCTGAACTGGTTGACTTCATTAACTTTGCCTCCAACATTCACCCTGCCCTCAAGTTTACCTGGTCCATTTCCGACACCTCTCTCCCCTTTCTAGACCTTTCTGTCTCTATCTCTGGGGACAGCTTATCTACTGATGTCTACTATAAGCCTACTGACTCTCACAGCTATCTGGACTATTCCTCTTCTCACCCTGTCTCTTGCAAAAATGCCATCCCCTTCTCGCAATTCCTCCGTCTCCGCTGCATCCGCTCTTCGGATGAGGCTTTTCATTCCAGGATGAAGGAGATGTCCTCCTTTTTTAAAGAAAGGGGTTTCCCTTCCTCCACAGTCAACTCTGCTCTCAAATGCATCTCCACCATTTCACGCACATCTGCTCTCAATCCATTCTCCCACCACCCCACTAGGAATAGGGTTCCTGTTATCCTCACCTACCACCCCACCAGCCTCCGGGTCCAACATATAATTCTCCGTAACTTCCGCCACCTCCAACGGGATCCCACCACTAAGCACATCTTTCCCTCCCCCGCCCCCCCCCGCTTTCTGCAGGGATCACTCCCTACGCGACTCTCTTGTCCATTTGTCCCCCCCATCCCTCCCCACCGATCTTTCTCCTGGTACTTATCCTTGTAAGCGGAACAAGTGCTACTAGTGCCCTTACACTTCCTCCCTCACTACCATTCAGGGCCCCAGACAGTCTTTCCAGGTGAGGCGACACTTCACCTATGAGTCGGCTGGGGTGATATACTGCATCCAGTGCTCCCAGTGCAGCCTTCTATATATTGGCGAGACCCGACGCAGACTGGGAGATTGTTTCGCTGACCACCTACGCTCTGTCCGCCAGAGAAAGCAGGATCTCCCAGTGGCCACACATTTTAATTCCACGTCCCATTCCCATTCTGATATGTCTATCCACAGCCTCCTCTACTGTAAAGATGAAGCCACAATCAGGTTGGAGGAACAACACTTTATATTCCGTCTGGGTAGCCTCCAAACTGATGGCATGAACATTGACTTCTCTAACTTCTGCTAATGCCCCACCTCCCCCTCGTACCCCATCCGTTATTTATTTATTTATTTATATACACACATTCCTTTTCTCTCTCTCCTTTTTCTCCCTCTGTCCCTCTGACTATACCCCTTGCCCATCCTCTGGGCTTGTCCCCCCTCCCCGTTTTCTTTCTCCTTAGGCCTCCTGTCCCATGATCCTCTCATATCCCTTTTGCCAATCACCTGTCCAGCTCTTGGCTCCATCCCTCCCCCTCCTGTCTTCTCCTATCATTTCGGATTTCTCCCTCCCCCTCCCACTTTCAAATCTCTTACTAGCTCTTCTTTCAGTTAGTCCTGACAAAGGGTCTCGGACCGAAACGTCAACTGTACCTCTTCCTAGAGACGCTGCCTGGCCTGCTGCGTTCACCAGCAACTTTTATGTGTGTTGCTTGAAATTCCAGCATCTGCAGATTTCCTCGTGTTGGCCTGTAGAATGTTCTGTATTCTCTCCCCAGGTAACATATGGGTTCTTATGTTGATCTTATCCTTTAGTTGGAAAATACATAAAAGTCATTCAATGTCATAATTATATCTCCGTAGTAATGTGGTGAATAGCATCCAAAATACATAAGACTCATATGAAACAACAATTTACTCGAAGTGGGGAGAGAGGAAACCAGTTCTGCCATTCACAGGAACACCAAGCTTGAATTGAATAATGTTATTGCAGTTGATTCATATATGCAGGTGCTCATAAATCAAGCGATCGTAACCCACATATGGTATGTATAAGGTCAGAAGTGAGGAGGTTCAGAGCTGATTGCGTAGTGTTCAATTCCATTCACAAGTCTTTAGCAAATGTTTGCATGCAGCAAGTCCAACATATCATGGGCTGATAAGTGGCAGTAAATCTACTGCAGCTATTCTCATAAACTCCTTCAACAGCATCTCTCGAACCTCTACCATCAAGAAGCATGGGTTGCTATCTCCTGCAAGTACCCCCATACCCCAAGTTAAAATCACAATTGCTTCATTGCCACTGCACATAAATCCAGGAATTCTCCACCCAGAATGACTGCAGTGATTATCGAAAGGGCGCAAGAATAATTAGGAATAGGCAATTGATGCTCTCCTTGCCCGCAACACACAGATCTTGAAAACTCAATACATTTAAAAAATTCAGCTATTGTCTATATGAATTTTCAGAGATAAAGTCTCACACAACAGACTGGTCAGCAATTCTGAGGCCTAAAGAATTAAAGAATATCGGCACAGGTGGGAAATCAGCTTAAATTTATAAAATGAAGAATGGTGTTAACATCACCCCACAGAATACATCAAAGTAGGCTTCACACCAGTAAAGAGGTTACTGTCTTGTGCTTATTAGCCTAGTTTCCTTTTCAGCCTCCATTGCTGGAGCCAGTACCGCTGGCTCTCATCCATAGGTCAGTGTTGATGAGGTTAGCTTTATTTGTCAAATGCACATCAAAACATCAAATCATAGAGTGAAATGCGTCATTTGTGTCAAATCAAATCAGCATGGGAGGGGAGGGTTAGCCCGCAAATGTTGCCACTATAACTCACTAACGCAAACAGTTCATCTTTGGAGTGTGAGAACATCCATGTGGTCATGGGGAGAATGTACGAACTCCTTACAGGGAGTGGCAGGAATTGAACCTCGACTGGTGATTACTGGCACTGTAAAGTGATGTGCTGACCGCTACGCTACCGTGCTGTGCAGTGTGATGCACGTGCTCATTGTGACGGCTAATACATTGTCAGACCTGCCTGGCTGATTGCAGGAGAGAATAAGGAACTTGGAGGAGCCCATCTCCATGCTCTCACAGGAGCTTGTGAAGATCTACTGAAAATTCAAGTTTGTTTATTGCCATTCTTCAGTACATGATTGCAAAGGAGAATGAAATGATTGTTAGTCCAGATCGAACACAGCATAAAAACACAATAGGCATAAAACCACAATACCTGTAAATATAAAAGCAATCCGATAAAACACAATGTCTGTTCATACATAAGATTAGCTTAGATAAGATACATAAAGTGAATCTAGGTGGTGGAATATCTCTACCTAAGATGACTCACAGGAAACGATAAAGTGACAAAGTGATTCTTAGCATGACGAACTATTCTGGGTAGTAGCAGGACATATGGAAACCCAATAGGACAGTGATTGTGCCAGTGAAGGTATGAGGTGTGGAGTGTAAGTGTAAAGTGGCAGTGTATGAGGGGATGAAGGGTGTTGAGGGGCTGTGGCGAGGAGTGGCTGATGCATTTAGGGGTGGTGGGGTGGATTAATGGGTGGAGATGTTGATCAGCCTAACGGCTTGGGGCAAGTTTATGAGTCTAGTGATAATGATCTCTAGAGCATCAATTAGCACAGGTGAAATTGGAGGCACAGGCAGCAGCTACAAACAGTCTTGATTTAGTTAGCAGTTTGTTCTCTGCCTCACTGGAGCAACCTGAAGCTCTGAAGATATATCAAAATTCCACAAAGGAACAACTTGGTCCTCAATGAACAGTGAAGTGGCACTCATAACTGTTGCTCTCAAGTTGTATACAGGTGCCCTATCTATTATCAATTAATCATCCAACAGAAGCAAAGATATGAGTGCATGAACTATCAGCTCTTCTCCATGAAGGGAGAGATCCTGCACATTAGCGGATTACTCTCCTGCAGGAGCTAAAAGATGCCGTACGTGACCAGGTCACACTCCAACAATAACATTTGAGAGCTAGTCACCCTTCAATGAGAGTTATGATGTACCTGTCTCCACTCCCAACCACCGTATCTCATCACAAGCATGGTGGTGCTCAGATGGTAGAGAAGGCCAACTCTGAGGAGGCACTCTATATGTACCTGTGATTATGAGGTCTGTGATGTGAGCTGGATCAGTTCCCTGTCTAGTGATTGAAACAATGGTGGGGCAGAGTGGCACTTAGTAGATTTCTGCAACATTGTCTATCTAGTTCCCTGAGAGGTTCCCAGGTCTGCAGGTTCAGGACGTAGATATCCTCGCCCACCACAAGTACTCAGGCAGCACAGTCATAAAGGCAGGTTTATGTCTGGCCCACAGTCAAGAATTTCAATCCTGCTAAAAGGTCACTAATCTGAAAAACCTAATTCTCTCTCTGAAGGTACTGCCTGGCCTGGAAAATAACACCAGCATTCTCTGTTTTTAATTTGGATTTCTAGTGACTGCAGTCCTCTGGAATCAGCCTGAAGTATACTTTTTCTTACATGTGGTACAATAACGCATCACCCAGAAGTCTGCAAATACAAAATAGGGACGATATCCAACCACAAATGGAACCTCACCCTATGTTATCCTAGTGTGATCCCTACCTACACTAAAGAAAATTGATCATGTGCTGAACACAGCTGAAGAATCATCCGCCAACAAGTATCAACATCTTGCACATTGTCTATAGAGTGGGACACTTGACATCTGAAGAGCAATGGACAGCAAAGGAGGAAGGATGTGACAAACAGAGCATGCCTGTCACCGTCTATGTGATAACATTGCTCTAGGAAAATGCCTGAAGTCACCAAAGAGCTTCCAGATACACAGCCATACCTGAAAAATACCCACAGGCTAAGAATCAACATAAAGTTTGCATTTCAGATCAGCAGATCTATTTCCACTGCCTAACCTGCTGAGGGTTTTCTGCTTCAGTTCCATGGTGAACTGGGTTTTTGCTGTGAATAACTTTTCCAGCTGATGGACAGCTGTTTATTCATATCATTTGTGGAGAGATTGACCTGTGATTTGTTTGCGTTTGAATTAAATTGATCATCAGCACATAGTCAGTGAGATGGTGTGGCTTTTTCAGCATTCTTGAAATGGGAGGAGGTTTCCCACAAGCATTTAAACCCATATTTCATTTTAGAGCTTGCAAAGCAACATTGATTATTGAGGAATAGTTGAGATTGATAAAACTACACCAGTGGTTAGGTTTGTTCTGAAGGCATCTTTAATGTATTGGGAGGAGGTGGTAAAGCAAGGAGATCAGATCTAAAGGGACTCTGACTGTGCTTCTGAAATGCAATATTGCTGCCTTTTCCCCAGAACTCTGACCTCTTGCAGTTTCAACAGCCGGTCCCTTGTTAACAATTACTACACATATCAAGAAAGCTTTGCCATCTTGTCAGTCTCCATGACATAGATGGCTCACTTTTATTTCTGCTACTGTGAGGTGACCATTAACACTGTTCTCTTCTTTTCTGCCTTCTTTTTGTTGAAGTGTCCCTTTCTGCTAATGGAGATTCAGTTAGCCTTTTCATATACGTTCTGTGGGTCATTATTTAGTTTGTCTTCATCTTCCCTCTTCCCTCTTCTTCTATTCCCCACTCTGGCCTCTTAGCTCTTCTCACCTGCCTTTCACCTTTCTGCTGGTGCTCCTTGTCCTCCCCTTTCTCCTGTGTCCACTCTCCTCTCTTATCAGATTCCTTCACCTCCAACCCTTTCCCATCCACTTGGCCTCACCTATCACCTTCCAACTATCTTTTATCCCCTCCCCTTACCTTTTTATGCTGGCATCATCCCCTATTTTTCCAGACCTGAAGAAGGGTCTCAGCCCAAAATGTTAACTGTTTGTTCATTTCCATGGACGCCGCCAGACCTGCTGGGTTCCTCCACCATTTTGTGTGTGTTGCTCTGGTTTTCCAGTATCTGCAGAATCTCTTGTGCTTATGATCTGTTGCACCACTGTGAAGTCTGCTCATGGTATGCCTACTCTGAAGAAGTTTAAATCTTCTCTTCGATGGGAGTTCAGTGAGACCCTCTCTCACGGCTCCCCCTCTGTGGTCTCTGCTGCTCTCTGACCTATTACCTGCCAGCTTTTACTCCTTCCCTTCCTCCACCTTCTTATTCTGGCTTCTTACTCCCTTTCTTTCTAGTACTGATGAAGGATCCGGGCCATAACCTCTCGACTATGTCTGCATACTTTAATGTATTGAGTTGTGGCCACATTTGCATTAATGTGGTTAATGCAGTTGTCCTGCAGCCATTAAGCAGGTATAAAGGGGTACCTAATAAAGCAACCACTGAGGGTATACTTACCGTTTAAGCATCCCACGTTGTATTTTTTAATAATTTGGACTTCCCTATTAACAATATGGAACAAATACTTCTTGGTCATGCATTGAATCCAAGAAATATTATTTGCAGAATGGAATTAAGAAAAAATTATGGATAAGAAATTGGGTAACTGACAATCAACATATTATGTAATGTATATAACGACATGTTTTCCATCAATTATTTGATAAATTAGAGAAATGTTGAACTTTTCAGCAGGGAAGATGAAAAAATAGCTCATCATATCTTTGATGGTTTCTGTTACTAAATCAATGCAAAACCAATCTCACTGCCCTATTCAGTCCCACAGTCTTAAGTTGCTGTTCAAAAGTATGATCAGTCTTTGTCTCCTCCAATTTGTGTGACAAAAGCAATCCAAATTTGAACAACCTTTTGCAAAGTTTATTCTTCTGACCCAACATACAGATCAGGTGACTTTTAAACCGATTCATCTTTATTGATCTACCTTATTTGTTGAATATTTTCTGGATTCTCATTTTTTTCTGATTTCCAGAAACTGTTGTGGTCCAGATTTCGTAGATTAAGCATTTTGCTTTTCCCTTCTCTAACTGCCCTCAGTCACATTCCTCTATGTACATAGCACTAGGCAGATGACCTTTGATTTATTAGATTAGCTGGTAACCTTAGTATACAGTATATTTAATCACAAACATTCCTTCTGTTCTTTCCACTCTCCAGCTTTTTTCAATGTTAAACAAACTTGTTTAATCACTTTTACAGTTGTGATTTAGGACCATTGACCTACATTGCTAACTCCAGGTTCTAAGTGAATTTATTATCAAAGTACACATCGGTCACCAAATACTATACTAAGATTCACCGTCTTTCAGGCATTCACAGTAGAACAAAGAAATACAATAGAATCAATGGAAAACTACACACAAAGACTGACAAGCAAAACCAACATGCAAAGGAAGACAAACAGCAAATAAATAACACTGAGAACGTGAGCTGTAGCGTCCTTGAAAGTGAGTCCATAGGTTGTGTTCAGTGATCAATGTTGTAGTGAGTGAAGTTGTCAATACTGGTTCAGGAGCCTGATGGTTGAAAGGTGTAATAACTGTTTCTGAACCTGGTGGTGTGGGACCTAAGGTTCCTATAACTCCTTATTGATGGTAGCAACGAGAAGACAGCATGGGCTGGATGGTGGTGGTCCTTGATGAAGGATGCTGCTTTCTTGTGGCAGAGCTCTTTGTAGATGTGCTCAATAGTGGGGAGGGCTCTTCCTGTGATGAACTAGACTTAATCCATCAGTTTTCATAGGCTTTTCCATTCTTGGGCACAGGTATTTCCATACCAGGTTGTGATGCAACAGGTCAGGATCTCCACTGTGCATCTATAGAAGTTTATCACTCTGAAATTCTCTCCAGAGATCCCAGAGTTTTTCCAACATTTTCTACATTTTTTTCAAATTTCTGTACTCTCCGCTCTCACTCTCTCTCTTTTTGCTGCCACCGTCAGGCAGGAGGTTCAGGAAGCTTGGGTTCCTCACCGCCAGGTACAGGAGCAGTTGTTCTGCAGCCATCAGGATCCTGGATGGGCTTCACTCACTTCAGCGCTGAATGGGCTCCACAACCACGGACCCACTTTCAGAGGCTTTGCAGTTCATGTTCCATGTGTTTTTGTTTATTTTTTTTTACTATTTGTCCTCTTTGGTATTTGGATATGTGGTGATCGTGTGTGTGTTTTTTTTGGTGAATTCTATGGCATTTCTTTGTTTTGTGATGCCTGCAAGAAGATGAATCTCAAGGTTGTATACATACTTTGTTAATAGATTTGAATCTTGAACATTGATATCAGCAGTTGTTTTTTTTTGCTTTACAACAACAGTCCTTGTGGCACTTATTCCACAGATCGAGGATGGTTTCTGTCCCAAACCCATCAACCTGCTCATTAACAAGCTCCACTTGTCATCTCAGGTCATTGAATGAATTGACAAACGGAACATGCAAGTGGGAGGCCTTTCATGACATCTGAAACGATAAGTGACCAATTGATCTGACAGCAGACAGATCAAAAATTTGGCAACACACACAAAATGCTGGTAGAACACAGCAGGCCAGGCATGCTCCCGATGCGGCCTTCTATATATTGGTGAGCCCCAATTCAGACTGGGAGACTGTTTCGCTGAACACCTACGCTCTGTCCACTAGAGAAAGCAGAATCTCCCAGTGGCCACACATTTTAATTCCACATCCCATTCCCATTCTGGTATGTCTATCCACAGCCTCCTCTACTGTCAAGATGAAGCCACACTCAGGTTGGAGGAACAACACCTCATATTCCGTCTGGGTAGCCTCCAACCTGATGGCATGAACATTGACTTCTGTTAATGCCCCACCTCCCCTTTGTACCCCATCCCTTATCTATCTATCTATCTATTTATTTATTTATTTATCTATCTATCTATCCCTCCTCCCCCCACCTTCTTTCTCTCGCTTTCTTCTCCCTCTGTCCCTCTCACTGTATCTTCCTCTGGGCTCCCCTCCCCCTTTCTTTCTCCCTAGGCCTCCCATCCCATGATCCTGTCCCTTCTCTAGCCTTGTATCCCATTTGCCAATCACCTGTCCAGCTCTTAGCTCCATCCCTCCTCCTCCTGTCTTCTCCTATCATTTTGGATCTCCCCCTCCCCCTCCCACTTTCAAATCTCTAACTATCTCTTCTTTCAGTTAGTCCTGACGAAGGGTCTCGGCCCGAAACGTCGACTGTACCTCTTCCTATAGATGCTGCCTGGCCTGCTGCGTTCACCAGCATTTTTTATGTGTGTTGCTTGAATTTCCAGCATCTGCAGATTTCCTCGTGTTTGCAAGATCAAAAATCTGACTGAGTTAGTGAAAGATTATTTTGAAAGTAAAGAAACACAACACAATTTTCACTTCGAAAAAGAAAAGCATAGAATTTAAAATTATTCTTCACTAGTAATGAAAATTTGGCAGCTTATTTCCAAACCTCACTGTCATTGGAAGTTTGGTTAGGGGAGGAGGATAAACATATAAAATAGGTTGTCCACTCACTCTTAAGTGTGTGAATTATAACCAAAGGATAAATTGACCCAATGTGCCTTGTTCTTTTTTGACATTAGCATTAATTGGATTGCAGCTGAAATATTTCTACTGAAGTTGGGGCACTGAGATATATTGTTGCTCTGAGAAGAATTTCACTCGGAATCCTCATTCGAGGAATATTTGCTGCCGGGAATCTTCATTGTATCTCCTTGCTACCCAGCAATGTGTGCTTCAGTAGTTTTAGCGAGATTTCTTAATAATGTCACAGTAGTAGTAGTAATAATAGTAGTGTGATCACTTGAGTTGAGAACGATGTTCTCCTGGGGGTTTGTCTATGGATGGATCCTCAGTGGCTATAGAGGCTGATCCAGGAAACATATATTCTGGTGCTCTGTGGGCAAGATTAGGTGTAAGAGAAAGTGGTGGCTGTGATTAGCGGTAGGAACTCTTGGGTTGTTCATCCTCTCCTTCTGCAGTTGCCACTTGTTCTCTGTGGCTTAATGGAGGCCATTCTCATGTAGCTCAGCTCCCTGTTGAACAGATTTCCTCCAGATGCATCTATTGAGTACAATGTCTTCCCAGTTTTTACATGTAATGTGGAATTTCTTCAGGCAGATTTTGATGTTTTCTTTGAAGTATTTCCTTTGCCCATCAAGGGCTTGCTGACCTTCTTTCAACTGGGAGTAAAGGATATGTTTGGGGAGACATGAGTTAGGCATCTGGATGACATGTTGGAATGTGGAGGAGGTGCTGTTCATGTTGGCCACCTCCAATACACTGGTATTAGTCCAACTGATCCTCAAAATCTTTTGTAAGTGCTCTTTGGTGGTATTGTTACAGGGCTTTCAGATGCCTGCACTAGGTGGTCCATGATTCAGCTCCATACAGTAATATAGAAAGGACAATTGCTCTATAAACCTAAAGTCTTGTTTGTACCTGTTACATGAGCGGTTGTTGTACACCCTATCCTCGTTTTATGCAAGGGATACGTTCCTCGAAGTTGACGCATAATTCTGGTATCCTATTCTGGTTGGCTGCCGGTTACCAGTGGTGTTCCACAGGGGTCCGTGTTGGGGCCGCATCTTTTTACATTGTACATCTACGATTTGGATTATGGAATAGATGGCTTTGTGGCTAAGTTTGCTGACGATACGAAGATAGGTGGAGGGGCTGAGGAAACGGAAAGTCTGCAGAGTGACTTGGATAGATTGGAAGAATGGGCAGAGAAATGGCAAATGAAATACAATGTTAGAAAGTGTATGGTTATTCACTTTGGCAGAAGAAATAAACGGGCAGACTATTATTTAAATGGGGAACGAATTCAAAGTTCTGAGATGCAATTGGACTTGGGAGTCCTTGTATAGGATACCCTTAAGGTTAACCTCCAGGTTGAGTCAGTAGCGAAGAAGGCGAATGCAATGTTGGCATTCATTTCTATAGGAATAGAGCATAGGAGCAGGGATGTGATGTTGCGGCTCTATAAGGTGCTGGTGAGACCTCACTTGGAGTACTGTGTGCAGTTTTGGTCTCCTTATTTAAGAAAGGATGTGCTGACGTTGGAGAGGGTACAGAGAAGATTCACTAGAATGATTCCGGGAATGAGAGGGTTAACATGTGAGGAACGTTTGTCCGCTCTTGGACTGTATTCCTTGGAGTTTAGAAGAATGGGGGGAGACCTCATAAAAACATTTTGAATGTTGAAAGGCATGGACAGAGTGGATGTGGCAAAGTTGTTTCCCATGATGGGGGAGCCTAGTACAGGAGGGCATGACTTAAGGATTGAAGGGCGCCCATTCAGAACAGAAATTGGAAGAAATTTTTTTAGTCAGAGGGTGGGTCAATCTATGGAATTTGTTGCCACGGGCAGCAGTGGAGGCCAAGTCATTGGGTGTATTTAAGGCAGAGACTGATAGGTATCTGAGTAGCCAGGGCATCAAAGGTCATGGTGAGAAGGCGGGGGAGTGGGACTAAATGGGAGAATGGATCAGCTCATGATAAAATGGCGGAGCAGACTCAATGGGCCGAATGGCCGACTTCTGCTCCGTTGTCTTATGGTCTTATGGTCTTATAATGTGAAGTCGCATAATGTGAATAATTATTTAAATAGAGAGAATAGGGATGCGTTCCAGAGGGCTTCCTAAATATGTTTTATCTGTAATTTATTCACATTTTTATACCAATACAACACAAAAGCAGTACTACAAGACAACATTTGTATTATATTTAATCAATTTAAGGTAATATTCAATGTAATAAGCCGTAGAAAGTTAATATCCTCTGGTGTACAGTACTCACCAACAATGGCAGGTGTGTTTGCTCCGGGAGATGAGTGGTTGTTGTGGCGTCGGGCAGCTTTACACGGATAAGGTGGATGGTTGTGGTTGTCAAGATAATATCAAGCACAGCAAGGGGTGAAGGAAGTCTCACAGAACTCTTAGAACTGCCAGCAGCAGAAGATTACAGCAATTTGCATAAAATGGTGAGGGTTGTTTGCTTGGCAGCATTTTGTTTTAAATTTGCTTGTAAGGAAGAAGGGTTGATGGCAGGGAATGACTGAAATGCTGACTCCGTTCTAAACTTGGGTCCATGTCCATCACCATTTGTGCCAAGTGTTCCAACTTCCACCATTCCCTCACCGTTGGTGAACTCCCGGGATTTTCAAAATCATCTGTTGCTTGCAGCATCTGAGAGATAGCTTGCCGTAAAAAAATACGCACGCCTTGAATGTGGATTACACCTTGCTTGAGTGATTGAATCAGTGATGTTATGTTAAGCGGCAGGAAACGCACTGTTATGTTAGGATGAATGCTGTCCAAATGTTTAGAATGGGCTGGCGCATTGACAAGCAACAAAAGAACTTTAAAGGCAAGATCCTGTTCCTGACAGTAGCATCCCAGAGCTGTGTTACCTTCAGCTGATGCCATGCCGTTTATAATTTCCAACTTTTTTTCAAGTGTTAAAGCAGTTCTCTGCCGCTCGGCTGACGGCCCAAGACATGACATCAGACACTTAGGAGGCATAGTTAAATATTTCAAGCACAAAATCACTGCACTGTAGGCAAAACCAACAAAAGTTTAAGATCGCGCATCCACACCTTGCCAAAACCAATGCGAGAGTGGCGGGAGAGAGATTGTGAGGCACGCACGCCTGACTTGTATTGGCGGGAAGGCAGTGCCCCTCGCATAACTGTGAATCGGCATAGTCTGAAGATGCATATAACGAAGATAGGCTGTGCATTCATACAATCCAGTCAAACAGATGTGTGATCAAATCCTTGTGGAGCTGTTGGATTATGGTTGCACAGATGACTGATTCAAACTAACCAATAAATGTGATCTTATGATGTCCATATCAAAGGAGTCATAATTCTTAATGATTTCCAAGGCAGACTTTGGTTCATAGCAGAATCCCCAACTGTATTACAGTAAATGTAACAAGTACAAGAGATTCTGCAGATGCTGGAAATCCAGAGCAATGAGAAGGTCTCAGCCAAAATCGACAACTGTTTATTTCTTCCCATACGTAGATGCTGCCTTACCTGCTGAGTTCAACATTTTGTGTGTGTTATTCAATAAATGTAACTTTGAATGTCCATGAATATGTATCTCCAGTGGATTTGTTTACATTCACATCTATTGGAACTGTGCCAAAGATTATTCTAATTATTTTCAAATCTTTCATTTAAACCAACCATGTGTTCTTTCGTGTTCTCTGTTGTTACTCCACTTCCAACAACGTACTAGATAAATTTTAACAGACTGGCATTATACATGGTGAGGTGAAACACATACTGTACCAATTTAGAAATTCAGCATGCTGTTCTGTGTTAGGACTAGTCATGCTGGGGCTACTGATTTATGGTAACCAAATAAGACAAAATAAGCTTTAGTTAGAATAATACAATTTGACTGAAAAGAAAGCACAAAACCTATTCAGGAGTTTTTGGAAGAAGTATTTTAAATATGCATCTTCTGTCTTCTTGATCTGCTATTCTTAGCTCCTCCACACCAGTTACAATTGATTAGTTGATATCAATGTCCTTTCTGATTGAGGAAAACTCTGCTCTCTTGACTTGAAACCTTTCAATTGCCCAGGGAGTGAACAAAATAAAGCCCAAGTGCCTCACGAAATCCCATGAAAGCAGCAAGAAGTGTCTCTCAACAATCATGGAAATTGTAACTTCCAAAATGGACCCAATTAAGGAAAGTTCAATCAGAATTCTTAACTTTGTTTAGTCAGCTCCATACTGTGTACTCAGGAGCCTTTGGGATACTTTCAAATATTTGTGCTGGGAGCACTTAAAGAGGTGCCAATCAATATTAGGGAAGTTGATCTCACTCATGACAACAACCCTGTTATTTTTGTAAAAAAGAGCAAAATGGGACTGGAAGATATGATTACAGCAATTTGACAGGAAGGTAATGCAAAATAAATGCAAAATGCACGCCCTACAACAGAATGTCTTTCCTGCAAAGATATTTAATTTCTCTCAATGTACACTGAACTTTGTTACCTGACCTCGCTCAGTCAGAATTTAGAGTACTATGCGCAATGTGATATGTGTATTGCTAAAAGGACAGTCACTGGAGACTGTACACAACAGACTACAGTACTTGAATTGAGAGGTTGCAGCCAGGGCCGGACTTCAGGCAGGGCTAGGCTGGGCTGCAGCCAGGGGCCAGAGCTACAGAGGGGCCCAAAATAGGTAGCTATCATCATGGCGAACAAAAAAAAATACGAGAGTGGAGCACAGAAAAGAAAAAAGAAACAAGAAAAGGAGGACCATGAGAAAGAAGCATTAAAAAAGGCATTGAAATTGACAGAATTTTTTAAACCTGTTCTCAATGATGCAGCAGTACCATCGCTCTTGTCACAGTCTGAGACCAGTGGACAAATGGAGACTTGTTCAACAGCTAGCGCTAACACAGGACCACCGTCCTTGCCACAGTCAGCAGCTAACGTTGAAGAGGCAGAGGGCATGACTCTGGGATTCCTGACCACAGAGGCCTCCGAACAACCAAGTCAGGCCGCCATTAATGTTAACGTTACTGCTACTGAGGATCCTTACAGCACTGGTCCTGCTCGCTGGGGAAAGGAAACATCAGATGATTCAGTCTGAGCATACTGGGCTAAGAAAGGGCCGGAGTCCTGCCAGAATAAGGACGTGGGTATCAAAGCTTCGGAACGAATATACAAACAGCAGAGATGTTTTTTCTCCAAGTTTCACTTCAAACGCAAGCTCATAAATGGTGAGTACATATCAAGGCAATGGCTCTTATATTCCCCTTCCACCGGCTGTGTGTTTTGTTTTGTGGAGGAGATTGTCCATTTCAGGGAATTTGTAAGTGGCAAAGATATTTCACCCGCAACAGAGCTTTTATGCTTCCTCAGAGAAAAAAACTTGCAGGTCATCTTCCCAAATGTAAGCATTGCTTTGAGGCTTTACCTGACTCTCCCTGTCACAAATGCAAGTGGTGAGCGATCTTTCTCCAAGCTCAAGCTAGTGAAGAATATGCTGAGATCCACAATGGGACAGGACAGGCTGAATCATCTTACTCTGATGTCACTTGAAACTGATCCTGTTCGGAAATTGGATTTTAGTGATTTGATCAAGGACTTTGCTGCGAAGAAATCCAGAAGAACTAGGCTTTAATTTTAAAAAAACAAGCATCTGACTTTGTAAATATCTAGGCTTATGTGTCAATGCTGTTCCTGTTTTTGTGGCAATAGGCTAATAGTTGACTGTTTACAAACCTAGTAAGTAATAAGTGTTCTTTACTCTGCAAGCCACACAGCACAGCAATAGGTTGGTATGTGCTAGATCTCATTTTTCAAAAAGATTGTTGGAGTATTGTCAAGTTTCCTAGTTTGCCATAGTGCCATCTCTCTTGGCCTTTTTGTTTCTCATTTCCATTTTACTTTCTTAGAACACACGGTTGAGAAAAATACCTAGATATAAATACTTTGGCATTGTTTGAGAAATAAGGCCTATGGTACGTGCAGCAATAGCTAAATAAAGATTTAAGATTGGGTACATCATACTTCATCTCCCTCATAACTTTACTAAGCCAACTAAGCCTAGGTCAATTTTTGAGTGCTTTAGATGCTGCCCTTCAGACTAAGAATCTGCATTACTTTCTGTCCTCCCTCTTAAGGCCTGTAAGTTTATAGCCTACGTATTGTACTAAACCAATGTCTTGGTCCACAGCTTTGATATTTAGACAAGTACGACCTTTGCTCTTGTTCTTGCCTTTTTTTGCTTGGTACAGCAGCATATTACGGTGTCAGCAGGGGCCCATCAGGGCCTCCAGCCCAGGGGCCCCAGCCCTGGTTGCAACTATCAGGTAGGACTGAAACAGCTATGGAAAAATGGAGTTTGAAGCATGACTTGATGGAGGCCTTTAAAATGAAGGGCAGTTGTGGTGCAGATGTTTACATGTGGGAGTATGCAATGCTTCAATACAACTTGAGGTCATGAGTTAAGGGTGAAAGATGAAAAGTTTGAGGGGAACATGAGAGGAATCTTCTTTACTCAGAGGGCGGTGAGAGTGTAGAATGAGTTGCCAGTGCAAGTGATGCATGTGAAGCTCAATTACATTGTTTAAGAGAAGTTTGGATAGGTACACGGATGTTTGGGGATGGAAGGTCCCAGTGCAGGTCGATGGGAGTAGGCAGTTTAAATTTAGCATGGACTAGATGGGCTGAAGGGCCTGTTTCTGTGCTATACTTTTCCACGACTCTATAAGGTAGTTTTTAATAAATCCAATCAGGATTTCAGGATTTCTGTACCTGGAGCTATTATAATATGGAATTTGCAATTGCTTGAAGTAGCTGAAGTGAATGGCTTAGAAAAGTTGAAGGATAAACTTAATTAATGCATGAGGAATAAAAGAATATGTGGAACTTGTTAGATGAAGTAGGATGTAAGTGTCTAAGTGGCACTGCAGTTTAAAGTTGCTGCCATACAGTTTCACCAGCCTGGGTTTGATTCTGACTTCAGGGTGCAGCCTATTTAGATTTCACATGGTTTTCCTATGGTCAGGTTCATTTCCCCCTGATATTCTTATTTCCTTCTCAATCCCAAAGATGTTCCAGTTGGTTAACTGGTTACTGTAAATTACCTAGATGGTGGATGATCATATGAGTCTGGTGTATATCGCAAACACTGACGCTAGGCAGGCAATCTCTGAAGAGTATTGATGATGGCTGGGGTCACTCGTCTTGTAAGGGGACTGCCAGGAAAAAGGCAATGGCAAACCCCTTCTGTAGAAAACTTTGCCAAGAACAGTCATGGTCACAGAATGACCATGATCACTTACATCATACGACACGGTACTTAACAAACAAACAAAATTACCCATGGTGCTCATAAGGGGCTGGAAGACTGAGAGCTGACGACTATGTTAGGGAGAATAGGAATGGTCTGAGGGCCATCATAGACTTAGTGGGCTGAGTAGCTTCTGTCTTGGTTATTAGATAACATGGAAATAGAAGATAGGCCCCTTCTGGGGCCTATATGTTGACATCGATCTTTTGATCAGCATGATTTGTTTAGGTATTTGAGTTAATCTCTAATTAATTACTATATGATTCTGACTGTTTTAGATGATCACTGTGACAGTGCCGAGCTCTCACCATTAACTTTAAATAATTGTAATGTTTATTGCCCTGTAGGTTTCTTATCTGTAGTGAAATTGCATGCTAAGTATATTGAAATAGGGCTCAAGAATGTGTCTCTGATTTATTCAGGGTTCTTCTCAGACTGCACAAGTTCACACAATATTATATGTGAGATTATATTGATCATGCAGTGATATCACACTTATTTGCATATATTATAATCATGTCCTTTCACTTGTTTGTTAGTTCATCTCTCTTGTGGGATACTTCCTCCCATCTTTCTCCGGGTCCTAAACCTCTGCAGCATCAATCACTTCCAGGGAAATGTCCCTAAAACAAGACACTGTTCATTTCAACTTCATGCTCTGCCTTTCCACAGCAATCCCAGCTGCTTCATCCTCCACATCACGGGCAAGGCCATGATTTGCATGAAGCTACAAAACACTGTAGCACGTGAGAATAGAAGCTGTTTTAATGCACCACCCTAATGCAGCACTGAGCTAACACTAGTAACTAACTGTAGTTTGGCACATATTTGGCTGCAAACTTTTAAAACTAAATAATCTTTGTGAGAATATTTCAGTATAAAATTGCCATGTGTGTTGATACAGGAGGTGTAAATTGGAAGTGGTATTTGAATTTTCAATTTCTTCACAACACAGAAATATTCATGAAAGGGGAGTTAGCTTTGTACAGATGTAGTGCTTGAAATGAATTTCACGTCAACACCAATTGACACCTTATAAATCTTATTTTGTATTGGACTGCAATTGCTTCATTCATGGAATACATAAAATATAAAATAGGTCATTGAACTATGTTTGGAAATGAAAGAGCATTGCTTTTCTTATTTTTGGGAAAGGGGTAAAGGTCAGAACAGTTACACATCTTTGAAATGGAGCTGCTGCAACAACAATAGAAAAGATGGTAAACACAAGCAATCTTGCAGATGCTGGAAATCCAGAGCAGCACACACAAAATGCTGGAGGAGTTCAACAGAACAGGCAGCATCTATGGAAAGGAATAAACAGTTGACATTTCAGGCTGAGATCCTTCGTTAGTCCTGATGAAGGGTCTCAGCCCAAACTGTGAACTGTTTATTGCTTTCCATGGAAGCTGCCTGACCTGCTGAGTTCCTCCAGCATTTTGTGTGTGTTGCAATAGAAAGAGTAGTTTTGGCATTATTATTATTGTATGAAGTATCCAGTAAATTGGCAAAAAAAGCTTGCCAACCAATATAGCCACAAGGATAATGTTGTAGCTTGTTACTTTATTTTTTATTCACAATGGCATAAGGTATTTTAGAACCAGTTGAACAGCTTGTAAAATTTTGTATCTTCAGACAGACTCTTGCCTGATACTCTTGCCAGACTATATAACAGTTTCTTCCCACAAGCCATCAGACTCCTCAATACCCAGAGCCTGGACTGACACCAATCTACTGCCCTCCACTGTGCCTGTTGTCTTGTTTATGAGTTATGGTAATGCCTGCACTGTTTTGTGCACCTTATGCAGTCCTGTGTAGGTCTGTAGTCTAGTGTAGTTTTTGTGTTGTTTCATGTAGCACCATGGTCCTGAAAAACGTTGTCTCATTTTTACTGTGTGCTGTACCAGCAGTTATGGTCGAAATGACAATAAAAAGTGACTACTTGACATGATGGTGTGGAATTAGTCATAATGAATTAGCAGCAGGTTTCCATCTCTCCCAGTGCTTATTTCTACTGACTTAATAAAAGTTAACAGAGATGATAAATGAACTGCTAGTTTGCCATCAACTATTCTACAGTACCAAAGAAAATCAACAGTTTTTAGTTTCTGCTAATAGTTCCTCAGGGTTTATACGAGGGGTGATTGATAAGTTCGTGGCCTAAGGTAGAAGGAGTCAATTCTAGAAAACCTAGCTCATTTATTTTTCAACATAGTCCCCTCCTACATTTACACACTTAGTCCAGCGGTCGTGGAGCATCCAGATCTTGGACCTCCAGAAAGTGCCCACAGAGGGGTGATAGATAAGTTCATGGCCTAGGGTAGAAGGAGATGAGTTATACAGCTCTCGTTACATGCACCTGCAGTTCAACTTTTTGAGTGATTATGCAGAAAGTTTGAAGTTAATAACTCACCTCCTTCTACCTTAGGCCACAAACCTATCAATCACACCTGATGAGATATTAACCTCAAACTTTCTGCATAATCACTCAAAGAGTTGAACTACCTGTGCATGTAACGAGAGCTGTATAACTCATCTTCTTCGACCTTAGGCCACGAGATCAATCACCCCTGCTGTGGGCACTTTCTGGAGACCCAAGATCCGTATGCTCCACGACTGCTGGACTAGTGTGTAAATGTAGGAGGGGACTATGTTGAAAAATAAATGTGCTAGGTTTTCTAAAATTGACTCCTTCTACCCTAGGCCACGAACTTATCAATCACCCCTCGTAAAGGCACATCAAGGCAGGGTAGATTCAAAATAATCTGCAGATGCTGTAAAAGACCAAAGCAACACTTTCAGTACGCTGGATGAACTCAGCAGGTCAGGCAGCATCAGTCAGAAATGATGAGTCGACGTCTCGGGCCGGAACCCTTTGTCAGGACTGAAGAATGAAAGAGGGGGAAGGATTTGAAGAATGCTTGTAGCGTCAGTTGAAAGACCAGTAATTTGAAAGACAATGAGGTGGGGAGGGGAAGCAGGGACGTCATAGCCCTGAAAACAATGGGTGGTAGAAGAAGGAGGCGGAAGCATGAGGGAGCTGGGGGAGGGGGCAGAGTGAAATAGGGATAGAGGAAGGGAGGGGGAGGGAATTACCGGAAGTTGGAGAATTCTGTGTTCATACCAAGGGGCTGGAGATTACCTAGACGGTATATGAGGTGTTGCTTCTCCAACCTGAGTTTAGCCTCATCATGGCAGTAGAGGAGGCCATGTATGGACATATCTGAACGGGAGTGGGAAGCAGAGTTGAAGTGGGTGGCTACCGGGAGATCCTGTCTGTTGTGGCGGACGGAGTGGAGGTGCTCGACGAAGTGGTTCCCCAATCTGCGTTGGGTTTCACCGATGTAGGGGAGGCCGCACCGGGAGCACCGGATGCAATAGATGACCCCAACAGACTCACAAGTGAAGTGTTGTCTCACCTGGAAGGACTGTTTGGGGCCCTGAATGGTTGCAAGAGATGAGGTGTGGACAGGTGTAGCACTTACGCTTACAGGGATAAGTGCCGGGTAGGAGATCAGTGGGGATGGATGTGTGAATAAGGGAGTCGCGGAGGGACCGATCCATGCGGAAAGTGGAGAGGGAAAGATGTGCTTAGTGGTGGGGTCCTGTTGAAGGTGGTGAAAGTTGCGGAGGATAATGTGCTGGATCCGGAGGCTGGTGGGGTGGTAGGTAAGGACAAGGGGAACTCTGTCCCTGTTGTGGTTGCGGGAAGATGGGGTGAGGGCCGAAGTGCGGGAAATGGAGGAGATGCGGGTGAGGGCATCATTGATGATGGTAGAAGGGAAACCATGATCCTTAAAGAAAGACGACATTTGAGATGTCCTGGAATGGAAAGCCTCATCCTCGGAGCAGATGCAGCGGAGACGGAGGAACTGGGAATAGGGAATGGCATTTTTGCATGTGGCAGGGTAGATATTGGGAGGAGGATTTATTGTTGTGATTTGTGTAGATAATCATTTCAGGTTGTAAAGATGATCAGAGGAAGGCAGTTATGGGATGGAGTGATAAGGTGGAGTGATTGACTGGGTAGGTGAGGGTGGTTACAACAGTATGGGGGTGTTCACATAAACTCTGATCAGAGCAGTGGCAAGTCAAAAGGATGTGGAGAGATTTCAAGGTCAAATTTAGATGGAGGTGAATATCTAGACAGAGGCCTAGGTAAGGTCAAGACCTTTATGATAATGCCAAAGCAGGCCTCAGCACTCTGTATACGACCTGCCAGTGCAATAGGGGCTGTCATTTTTGGGGTTCATCTGCCCAATGTAATTTTAAACATTCAATATTAGTGGGTGTTGTCTGTTATGTGTTCTCTGTACATTTCACTTCTAAGCCCATAAAACTGGAACATAATTCACAGAATGCACTACTGACGTGCTAAGTAATCAATTGCATTTAGCTATTCATATTCTTTGATGTAGTTCCATCAATTAGCACGTAAAAGTGCTGCATTGCAGAATGGAACTAATAAGCCCAGGTATAAAGGGAATAAAAAGTAACTGTCATGATGTTTGAGTGCTGAGCTGTGTTCCTGAATGAACTATGCTATATTATTAGATTAATTTGTATTCTTAATAGCTACTTTTATTCCTAGAGAGGTATAAAGTCTTGGATTTTTGTCCACCATGTTAAAGTCTTTGTGGCAAACTTGGTTTGAGGGTCACTAATTTAAAATTAGTTCATCCTGACCAGTTATAGTTCTTGTCAATACTAACAAAATTCTGGCATATACTTTGTTTCTAAATAAAATCCTGTTTTTCAAGTCTCCTAATAATTTTGATCCCATTGTCTAATTGATACCAGAAATAAGCTTAATGTTGACATATAGGGCAGACAGATCCCATCTTGCTTCTAGCAAAGTTGACATGCAACCTTTGGGAGTCAGTTAGTTGTGGAAAAAAGCATCATGATTTACTGTTGCAAATAGGCAAAATTAATGGGTTCTATGAATACCTTTCTTATCTATAGATTAGCTTCCAGCATCTTCCCTTTGTCTTTGCATAAGATCTTGGAAGTTTCCTCAAAAATTCTTCTTAATGGTCACGTAACTGTGTTGGAAGAGTCATTGGAATCCTATTTGCATAATGATCATGATTTCTACTAAATATGAATCAGAACAAGACTCTAGAAATTGCCACAATAGGCTTGGGAAATGGAAACCATATTCCAAATATGTCAAGCTAGTTTCTTGAAACTTAGAAGTGGTCTAGAAATGGTTTTAGTTCTTAAGTTACAATGTGGTTTCAAAGGCTGTGTTGAATATTTTCAGGTACTCCTACAATTTTTCATTTGAAACAATCTGATTGTATGTACAGTGATTTTTTTTTTCTCCAATATTTAATAGCTTGTTCAGTATCTGATTCAAAGGAGCAAATCTGCAAATGGCATACATAGGGCCTGCCAGATCATATTAGACAGAAGGGTGGCTAAGCTGACACTCTGTATCTGAATATGCTGCCAAGCAGGACACACCAGGAAGAGTGACAAGGCCCGGATGGGAGATCCTGCGGCCTTGCCTCTATTGAGGCATTCACAGGTCACTGCTGTCGCGAACCTTTAAAATTTTTTTACATGTCTCTAATATCAGAATTTAAGCAAAAATATTAATGTAAATCCTAGATACCTTAAGGCACAAGAAGTAAATAAAAAAACAGTAACTTAAAATAGCATGAAGACAAATTTACAGATCACTTCTTTCTCAAGGTTTGGGGTTGTAGATCCTGAGGGCTCTGAGGCTCCTCATTAACACTTCTACCCTAGAGAAGAGATTCTGACTATCTACACAATCTATGCTTCTTAGAATTCACAAAACCTCTCTCAGGCCTCCCCTTAGCCTCTAATACTCTAGAGAGAACAACCAAGTTTGTCCAACCTTTCCTTATAGCTCATACCCTCTAATCCTGACAGTAGTAGACCTCTTTCTACAGCCTTTCCACACTCTCCACATCTTTCCAAGAATCAGGTGACTACAGCTGCACACAATAGTCCAAGTGTGGACTGACCAAAGTTTGACATGGTTGTCGCATGACTTCCTCACTCTTAGACTCAACACCTCAAACGATGAAGGCAAGCATATCATACACATTTTTCACTTGTGTAGACACTTTCATTAAACCATGGACTTGGACCCTCTGTATCTCAGTGCTGTTAAGGGGCTTACTATTAACAGTATACCTTCTCATTTCATTTCACCTCTCAAAGTGCAAAACATCACACTTGCCTGGATTAAGCTCCATCTGTTATTTCTCTGTCCGTGATATCTATAACTGACCTATATCCTGCTATCTTCTTTGATAGTCCTTTACACTGTCAAGAACTCTACCAATTTTGATATCTGCACGCTTGCTATTGCACTCATCTACAGCTTCATCTAAATCATTGAAATCATTGATACGTATCACAAACAATAGAGATCCCAGCACCAATCACTGCAGAACACCACTGGTTACAGACCTTCATCCAGAATAACAGCTTCTATCCCTACTCTCTGTCTTCTATGGGCACAGTAGTTCATATCCAAACTTGCAATTAACCTGAGCATTTTATCTTCTGAATTAACCCACCAGCTTGGATCTTTTCAAATACATTAATAAAATCCATGGAGATGACGTCCACTGCTTTACTCTCATCAAACACCTTTGTCACCTCTTCAAAAAACCTAAGTTTGTAAGGCATGACCTGTCCCACACAAAGCCACGTTGACTGTCTCCAAGCAGGCCATGCCTTTTCAAATATTCATAAATCCTATTCCTCAGTATCCTCTCCAATAGCCTCCCTACCACTGATTGGTCTATAATTACCTGAATTATTCCTATTTCCTTTTTTGAACAAAAGAACAACATTTGTAATTGTCCAGTCCTCCAGAAGCTTGCCTATTGCTAATGAGGGTATAAAGATCCCTGTCAAATCCCCAGCAATCTCCTCACTTGCTTCTTTTGATATTTTGGGATATATACCATCAGACCCTGTACCTATCCACCTCAGTGCCTTTCAGAAGACCCACCCTTACCTCCTCCTTAACCCCAAAATGTCCCAGAACATTAGCATGTCCCTCTCTGATTTCAATATCTTCCAATTCCTTTTCCTCGGTAAATACCAATGCAATGCATTTAGTAGCTCAACCACTTTAAGCCCAAGTTCCCTCCCTTTTCCTAATATATGTATACAATAGCTTGGGGTTATCTTTGAAGCTGCCCTCTGTGGACTCTTTTGACTTTCCAAATTGCCTGCTTGAGCACTTTCCTACTATCTTTATTTTCCACAAGGGCCCACTCTGATTTAATCTTACATATGTAAGCAACTCCTCCACCACTTTTATTGCTCTATCGGATCTGGGTAATGAAACCCAAGAACATTGAGTTGTCAGTCCTATCCCTCACAGAGCAAGACCTCTGTAATGACAACATGGTAACTCTATGCAATGATTGAAGTTCAAAGTTCATTCTCCTTACCTGTAATACTCCAAGCATTGAAAGCAACATTTCAGTGCACCAGTCCCACCATGTTTAATAGCCTGTCTCTTGCTGTCCTTCCCTTCAATTATACTTGCCCTCAGACTAACTGTCTGCTGCCATGCTGCTGTGGTTCCCATTCCATTACTGCTCTAGTTTAAATCCTCCTAAACCACACCAGCAAGTTTTCCAGCTGGGATATTGGTTCCCCTTCAGTACAGATGCAGTCTTGTTTGTGCAGGTACCACCCGCCCTGGAAGAGAGCCCAGTGATCCCTAAATCCAAAGCTCTCCATCCTACACCAAGCTGCTTATCCACATATTGAACTGCTGTTTGTATCTATTTCTCACCTCACTAACACATGGCAGAAGTAGTAATCCTAAGATTACAACCTTTTAAGACCTGCTTTTTACCTTTGTACCAAGCTCCCTAAAATCCCTCTGTAGGACCTCATCCCCCACCGCCCCCCCATGTTTTGACTGTGTGATTTAATTAATAGCGTTTCCACCTTTATCACAAATAGATACGGTGTTCAAAATGGCATAAAACAGACAATACTTATGCTTTATTGTTTAATATATTGTTCTTTTGGTTGAGGTGCTATTATGAAAATTAAAAATTCCACAATGGCCTGCTGAAAGTAACAAGAAGTTTTCTGAAGGAACAAATTTAATTCCCTATTATTAGACAGCTTAGATCACATTTCTTTCCCATTCTGATGTTTGATCTGAACAACAACTGAACCTCTTGACCATGTCTGCATGCTTTTACGCATTGAGTGGCTGTCATGTGATTGGCTGATTAGCTATTTGCATGAATGTACCTAATAAAGTGGTCACTGAGTGTATTGTCACATGTACTGAAGTATAGTGAAAAACTTGCCTTGCATAATATTTACAGAGATTGATTTGTTACAACAGTGTATTGAGGCAGTTCAAGGTAAAACAATAACAGAATGCAGAATAAAGTGTTACAGTTAGAAAGAAAATGCGATTCAAATGGACAATCAGGCAGATTGTAATGTCAAGGGTCCATGTTATCATACCAGGGAACTGTACAATAGTTTTATAAACGCAGGTTAGAAGATATCCTTGAGCATGGTGGTACATGCTTTCAGGCTTTTATATCTTCTGCTCAATGAGAGAGAGGAGAAGAAAGGATGACTGGAATGGCAATTAAACATGAACAACTGAAGGAAGCGCCACTTGAGAGTGGCGGAATTTAAAAATGAAGATTGAATAAAAAGCAATGTTGGTTGACACTTCATGCTGTATTGGCCTCAAGATTCAATTTTCAATGCAAACATGCTTTATAATGCCCTCACCTAGTTAATTTTGCACCATTTGCACATAAATTTTATATGCAATAGTCATGCTGAGATAAAAGCACTTAAGATCCATTTTGTCCCTGCTTACCCTTATGCACACTAATTTTGGATAATTTTAGGAACTTGCTGAAAGTAACCCATATTCATGAATGAGTTCAATTAAAATGAATCCCAAGGCATTCAATTTTTTCTACATTAGTAATAAGAGGATAACTAGGGAGAGGGTAGGACCACTCAGCTATTAAAGGGGGGGGGGAGAACATTTGCCTGAATTCAGAGATTGTGAGTGAGATACTTAATGAGTATTTTGCTACAGTATTTACCAAGGAAAAGGATATGGAGGATTAGGAGATCAGTGCTGTGTGTGTAAATGCGTCAGGGCAATTAGAGATCAAGGAAGAGGAAGTTATGACCTTCCGAATGAATATTAAGGTGGATAAGTCCCCGGGGCCTGATAGGATTTACCACAGGTTATTGAAGGAGGCAAGAGACGAGATTTCTGAGTCCTTGACCAATATCTTCGTGTCCTCTCTAACTACAGACAGGTAAGGTCCTGGAGGACTGGTGTGTGGACAATGTTGTACCTCTATTTAAGAAGGGAACAAGGGAAAATCCTGGGAAGTGGGTAGGGCAGTGGATGTTGTCTACATAGATTTTAGTAAGGTTTTGACAAAGTCCCTCATGGGAGACTAATCCAGTAGATTAAGATGCATCAGATCCATGGCAAATTGGCTGTTTGGATTCGGAACTGGCTTGCACATAGAATACAGAGGGTAGTGGTTGAAGGGACTTATTTGAGCTGGAAGTCTGTAATTAGTGAGGTTTGGCAGGGACCTGTGCTGAGTCTTCTACTGTTTGTAATGTATATAAATGACCTGGATGAAAATGTAAATAGGTGAGTGAGTAAATTTGCTGAAGATACCAAGATTGGTGGAGTTGTGGATAGTGTAGAAGACTGGCAAAGAATACAGTACAGTATAGATCAGTTGCAGATATGAGCTGAGAAATGGCAGATGGAGATTAACTCAGATAAATGTGAGGTGTTGCACCTCGGTAGGGCGAATGCGAGGAGACAGTACACTGTTAAGGGCAAGGTTCTTGACAGTGTGGCTGAGCAGAGAGATCTTAGGATCCAAGTTCATAGCACCATGAAAGTAGCTACAGAGGTCGATAAGGTGGTTAAGAAAGATTATGGAAAGCTTGCTTGTATTAGTCGAGACATTGAGTTCAAAAGTCAGGAGGTTATGTTGCAACTTTATAAGACTCTGGTTAGGCCACATCTGGAGTATTCCATATAATTCTGGTTGGCCCACTAAAGGAAGGATGTTGAAGTTCTAGAAAGGGTGCAGAAGAGGTTTACCAGGATGCTGCCTGGTTTAGAGGGCACGCGCTATCATGAGAGGCTGGGTAAACTTGGGTTGTTTTTTTTCGATCACTGGAAGCTGAGGAAGGTTTATAAGACTATGAGAGGCATAGATACAGTGGATAGAGAGTATCCGTCTCTCAGGGTTGAAATATCTAATACCAGAGGGCATCCATTGAAGGTAGGTTCAAGGAGAATGTGAGGGGTAAGTTTTTATTCAGAGTGGTGGATGCCTGGAATGCAATGCCTGGTATGGTGGTAGAGGCAAATACATTAGAGGCTGTTAAGGACTGTTTGGATATGCACATGGATGTAGGGAAGTTGGAGGAATATGGACATGATCTAGGTAGGAGAGATTAGCGTTTGGGTGTTTTTGATTTGCTTTTTAGCTGGTTCGGCACAACATTGATAGCAAAGTGGCCTGCTCCCGTGCTGTGCTGTACAGTTCCATGCTCAAGATGAACGGGCCCTTAATACATTGATGAATACCGACTTTAACCAGAAATAGAAGTCACTGTTGTTTGGACTATACTCATTGTGAGTGCATTCTCAAATGCGCTTGGGACAACATTGAGAGGTAGGCAGAGTCTTTGAATCTTTACAGGACTGCAGTCACAGCTCAGACCTGTGCAGATGAGATAGTGGGGGAAAAAGTGAGAAATTGAGACCTTTTCCATGGCATGTGCATTCTTTGATAAGCTGCTGAAAACAGGATAAAGGTAATTACATCCCAGTCCATCACAAACAAAAACTTCCCCACCACTGATCACAGAGGCTCTGCCACAAGAATGCATTATCAAGGACCCCCACCGTCCAGATCATGCTCTCCGCTGGCTGATGTCTGCAGCTCTGAAGTTACAATAGAGCCTTTCCTGCACCATTAGATCAGCAATTCTCAATTCCATCCATTTTGTTGGACACACCACATTTTTTAAAATGTTCAGTTAATGAAATCCTTCTGGCCTTGGGCTTCTGATCACCTTAGTAACAGTTGAATTGCAGGCTTCATTTTATTACTACTCACGTAAATCCAGGTGTGATTTTACAAAGTATTCTTGAACTTTTTTATTGATATCATGATTTGTAATGTCTTGATCATCCAACCAAATTATGGCTAAATCTATATTGATTGGCCAACGTTAAATGACCTTGGAAAGGAACTGTCATTAATAGCGCACATTCATGTAGCAAGTCTCATCACCTTTATTTCTGCATAGTTCTTACCCAGTCATGCATTACATCCTCTGTCATTTAGCTCTATTTGAAAGCCATCAGGAATTTCAGGTCAAGTGAAAATTCATCCTTGACAGGATAGTTTGTTTGAAACCTTAGAAACCTGCCGTAGACTTCAGTCAGCTGCCAATGTGGTGAATTAGTTTTTTCTCTCTCTCCTTCTCAAGGTTCTGAATGGAAATAGTATAGGCTCCCTAATCATGTTAATACACAGCTTCAATGCAGAGAGCTGATATCCCACTGTGGCTCATTCTGTAGGTACACTGTAGCTTTAGGTATTGTCTGATATTTGTGCAGCTTTTCTAGAACCTTGACCAAAATCTTTGTGTCCTCCCTGGCGCAGAGGACTGGTGAGTAGCTAAAATTGTTCCATTATTCAAGAGGAGAATTATGGAAAACCCTGGAAACTATAGACTGGTGAGTCTCACATCAAACAAAAAAAGCAGTATCCATCATCAAGAACCCCCACCATCCAGGGCATGCTCTCTTCTCAGTGCTGCCATTGGCAGGAGTCACAGAAGCCTTAGGTCCTGCACCACCAGGTTCAGGAATAGTTATTACCCTTTCAACCGTCAGGCTCTTGAACCAGCGTGGATAACTTCACTCACCTCAGCACTGAACTGATTCCACAACCTATAGACACGCTTTGAGAACAAGCTCTGTTCTCAACGTTAATCTATTTATTTATTTATTTATTTTTGTATTTACAAAGTTAGCCTTCTTTTGCACATTGGTTGTTTGTCAATCTTTGTGTGAAGTTTTTCATCAATTCCATTGGATTTCTTTGTTCTACTGTGAATTCCTGCAAGAAAATATCCGTACTTTGATGATAAATGTATTTTGAACTTTGAACAGTGGCAGGAAAGCTACTAGAGAGGATTCCCATGGGGAGGATTGATGAACACTTGGAAACCCATGGCCTGATTAGGGAGAGTCAGCATGGCTTTGCATGGGACAAGTTATGTTTTACTAAGTTTACTGAGTTTTTTGAGGAGATAATGAAGGTAGCATAGTGGATGCTATATACAAATGCACACTCACACACAAAATACTTACAGAATGTGTATATACTGTACAGTAGATTCCGGTTAATTGTGACATATCGGAACCAGTACATCTCGGCCGAATTAAGCAGCTGACCCAGTTAGCCGAAGTTTCATGGTAAATAGTTAAAACATATAAAAAAACACAAGCTACTGTTTAACTGGGTTACAAATTATTTATTTAAATGAAATACAGAACAAATTAGAACACTACCAATGCCATTACAGTACTATAAAACTGTCTATTAGTTTCTGTTCATTATCAATAGAGGAATTCATCTGGTTTATGTTGCCTTGTATGGGGTGTTCAGGGAGGGATAGCACAGCTGGTGTAAGGGCTTGTTTTGTCCATTCTGAGACACCTTTGGTCCCCACCAGACACTCAGCTCTCACGCGTGGCTGTTTGCATCGGACAGTGGCCATTCCCTAGTGCACCACTTCAACAGGCAGGCAAAACCATGTGAGGGTAGCTGGCAGACCCCATACCCCAGTGAAATAGGAACATGCATGACCTGGCATGTGAAATTTGTTCCGGTGGACGGGCCGGATGAGAGTATCAATGAGATCCAACAGCCCAGAAGGCGGTACTGCAACACTTCATGGAGAGCAAATGGCATGATAAGACACTGAGTAGGTCATGGTTATCCACTGCAACCAAGGAAAACCACAGTTTGGGCTGTCTACTCATTCTACTGGACCCGGGCCTCTGAGAGTGAGAGAGTGGACTCTGAGGGTGAGAGAGTGGAACTGTCCCAGTGCAACAGCTTTTCCACTTTAAAAACTCTCCTGCACAGGTTTCACTGTCATCATTGGACACAACAGACAATCAACACACTGCCCTGTTCCTTTGATTGACTGTAAATGAACAAAATTAGTGCACATATCTTGTGCAGTTAATGGACTGCCTTCATACAATGTTTTTGATGATTGCATTCTCCAAATCTACATTTTCATTGTAACATTCAGGATGGTTGTCGATACCTTCAAATTCTTCATCGTTCCTAACTTGTTGAAGTAGTGAAATCATTTCCTTTTTAGCTCCCAGCTGTTTCTAGAATCACCAAGCCTGAATGCTTGAAACCACAGTGAGCAAAGCAATTCTAAATTGTCTTACTGCTTATTACTTGTCAGCTATAAGTGACAAACGTCACTGCTTTTTGATCACAAACACACACAACTGATGATTAACCAATGGACCTGGATGAAAATGTAGGTCGATGGGATTGGTGATGTTGTGTACAGTGTGGAAGACTGGCAAGGTATGCAATAAAGTATGGATCAGTTGCACATTTGGGTGGCGGAATGGCGGATGGTATTTAGTCTAGCTAATTGCAGGGTGTTGCACAATAAGAGATGTAAAGGGAAAGTACACAGTTAATGGTAGGACCGTTAACAGTTTTCATGTACAAAGGGACCCTGGGGGAAAAAAAAAGTGCAGTGCAGGAAGACAAGAAGATGCAAGGTAGATTGTGAAGTTAAGAGTTCATCTTATTGGACTAGGAGGTCATTTAATGGTCTTCTAACAGTGGGATAGAAACTGTCCTTGAGCCTGGTGGTGCGTGCTTGTAGATTGCTTTATATTCTGCCCAATTGGGAGTGGGAGTTGAGAGAATATCTAAGGTGGATGGTATTGCCACTGTCCTTACTGACAATGATCTGTTGGTCAGGAAGTCAATGCTCTACTTACGAAGGAATGCACTGAATCCCAGGATTAGGAGTTTTGAGGTGAGTTTGCTTAGAATTGTAGTACTGAAGGTGGAGTTGTAGTCAGTAAACAATAGTCTAAAGTAGGTGTCTTTGCTATCAAGATGCTCCAGACAGGAGGATGGCATATGCCACTGACCTGTTTCGGCAGTAGGTGAACTGCAGTGGGACGAAGTTATCTGGAAGGCTGGAGTCAATGCGTGCTATGACCAGCTTCTTGAAGCGCTTATAATGGTAGATGTCAGAGACACTGGGTAGTAGTCATTAAGGCATATACTTTGTTCTTCATAGATACTGGCATGATAGTGATCTTCTTAAAATAGATGGAAACCTCAGACTGAAGCTCAGAACCACACCACCAGGTTCAGGAACAATTAGAACCCTTCAACCGTCAGGATATTTATATATTATTTATTTGCTGTCATAATCATTTTTTATATTTGTCTTATTTTACACAAGATGGTTGTCCATCTTTGTGTGTAGTTTTCATTGATTCGATTGTGTTTCTTTGTATCTACTGTGAACGCCTACAAAAAATGGATCTCAGGGTAGTATGTGGTGATGAATACATACTTTGATAATAAATTTACTTTGACCTTTCAGATTTTTTTCCACAGGTTCGGTCTCTGGAAGATTGTGACAGAGGGTTCAGGTGTTCTGAAGGCTATTGGGTGGGTGGTGACATTCCAACCTTTTCTGTTTAAAATGTGCACAGAATATCAAACTCACCAGGAAGGGATGTGCCATTGTCAGTGATGCTGCCTGACTTCATGGCCTGTTACAGCATATAAGACCTGCCAAAATTGATGGCTGGTCTGGAACTCAATTTTGGTTGGTACTGTCTGTTGCCATCTCTGATAGCTTTATAGAGATTGTATTCCAATTTCGTGTCAAGTTCAGTGTCACCTAATTTGAACGTCATAGTCCTGGACTTCAGTAGGTAGTGGACGTCCCAGTTCATCCATGGCTTTCGGTTTAGGAACATCCAGATTGTCCTCCTTGGTACACAATCCTCAGCAATTTGCTGAGAAAGTCCGTGATGGTGGTGACATAGTCTTTAAATGTAGACCCCTTTACTGACTCAAAGCAGTTGTGTAGAAGCTCATCTATTTCCTCAGTCCAGCACTGTACGACTTTCAGTACTAGATCCTCATGCTTCAGTTTCTGTTTGTGTCCAGGGAGAAGGAGCTGATTTACCAAAGGGTGGGTGGATGGAGGGTGTCTTTGATAGTTGTCTAGCAATGGTCAATTGTGTTTGGGTCCCTGGGGATACAGAAAACACACATGTAGTAACACACTCTTGAGTTGTCCTGGTTGTAGTCACCAGCGATGATGAAGGGGATCTCAGCGTATCCCGTTTCAAAGCTGTTGACCATGGAGTACAGTTCTTTGGTTGCAGGCTTCATGTTTGCCTGGGGTAAGATTTAGACTGCCATCAGGATAGTCAAGGTGAACTCCTAGGCAGGTAGTATGGGCAATACTTAACTGTTAGATAATCCAAACTGGTTGAGCAGGAACTCTCAGGATATCACATCCGAACACCACTTTGGTTAGAAAACAGGCTTTTGCTCGAGGTCACCATACAATACATCAGGTGAATTGAGAGACCTTTGGGTTGTATTACGCAGTCAGGTGAAGCTGGTGTAAGTCACATTGCAGTGAGACATAGCACACAGCAATTCCTGTTCTCTTTGGTAGGTCAAACTTGCTCTTAATTTATTAATTTTGTTCTCAATTGCCTGGATGTTAGGTAGTTAATTGGAGTTATTGGTGGGAGTAGAAAGTAATACTATCTTGTACCCACATGTCAGAAACGATTTTGAGAGTTCAGTCAAGGAAGTGAGGATGTAGAGTATTCTGTGCAAGGAATGCAAAACAAAAATGTTGTCACAGTACGCCATCGCTTGACAAAAACATCTTCAATCTAACTGGTCAATTAAGTACCTGATAGGAAGTAAATCTTAAGCAGTTTCATGGAATGTAGTATAGTACAGTACAGGAACAAAGCCTTTCGCCCACCACGTTGTATCAGACTAATTGAACTGGTCATTAAATGCCAAACTGGTCTCTTCTCCCTATATAATGCCCATGTCCCTTCATTTCCTGCACATTCATGTGCTCATCTAAGAGCTCCTTGAAAGAATATATTGTATTGGGCTCCATCACCACTCCTGGCAACACTTTCCAGGTATCCACTATGCTTGTTAAAAAAAAATTGTCCTATGCATCTCCCTTGAATTTATCCCCTCAGTTTAAATAATAAGCATTTTAACCCTGTGAAAAAGATACTGGCCACCTTCTCTATCTATGCCTCTCTTAATCTTAAATATACTCTCCACCTCATATCCATAGAAGTTTGTTAAAGTTTTAGGTGTCATGCTGAATCTTTGCAAACTTCTAAGGAAGCAGAGGCACTGCTGTGCTTTCTTCATAATTGCACTTATGTACTGGGCCCAGAGCAGGTCCTTTGAAATGATAAGACTGAGGAATTTAAAGTTGCTGACCCTCTCCACCTCAGATCTCCTAATGAGGACTGGATCATGGACTTCCAGCTTCTTCTTCCTGTAGTTGACAATCACCTCTCTAGTTTTGCCGGTGTTGAGTGAGAGATTGTTGTTACGGCACCATTCAACCGATATTCAGTTTTCCTCTTATATGCCAATTCGTCACCACCTCTGCTTCAGACTACAACAGTAGTGTCATCAGCAAGCTTAAATATGGCATTGGAGTTGTACTTAGCCACACACTCAGAGGTATAAAGTGAGTAGAGCAGAGGGATAAATACAGAGGCCTGTGGTGATGGAGGTTGTACCAATCCAAACTGACTAGGGTCTGCAAGTGAGGAAATTGAGGACCCAATTGCTCAGGGGGTATTGAGGCCAAGGTCTTGAAACTTTGCTGTCCAGATGTTCCAGAGTTGCATGAAGAGCCAATGAAGTGGCATCTGTTGTGCAACACATACAAAATGCTGGAGGAGCTCTGCTGGACAGGCAGCATCTATGGAAAAGAGTACAGTTGATGTTACGGGCCGAGACCCTTCGGCAGGACTGGAGAAAGAACGCTGAGGAGTAGATTTAAAAGATGGGGGGGGGGGGAGAGAAACACAAGGTGATAGATGAAACCTGGAGAGGAGGGATAAAGTAAAGAGCTAAGAAGTAAATGTATAAAAGAGATAGAATGCCATGGAAGAAAGAAAAGGGGGGAGCAGCAGAGGGAGGTGATGAGCGGGCAAGGAGATAAGGTGAGAGGAGGAAAAGGGAATGGGAAATGGTGAAGGAGGGGGGTGGGGGGCATTACCAGAAATTTGAGAAATCAATGTTCGTGCTATTAGGTTGGAGACTACCCAAATAGAATATAAGGTGTTGTTCCTCCAACCTGAGTGTGGCTTCAACAAAACAGTGGAGGAGGCCATGGATGGACATATGGGAATGGGAAGTGGAATTTAAATGGGTGGCCACTGGGAAATCCCGCTTATTCTGGTGGTCGGAGCGTAGATGCTTGGTCAAGTGGTCTCCCAATCTACGTCAGGTCTCACCAATACACAGGAGGCCACACCGGGAGCACCAGACAACATCTGCAGATTTTCTCTCATTTCTGATGGCATCTGCTGTACCAGTTGGCGAATTGGAGCTGATCCAAGTCCCTTCTCAGGCAGGACTTGTAGATTTCATTACCAACCTCTCAGAACACTTCTTCACTGTGGATGTAAGTGTTACTGGATCATAGCCACTGAGGCAGGTTACTACATTCTTCTTAGGCACTGGTATAATTGAAGTCTGCTTGAAGCAAGTGGGTACCCCAGACTGCTGAAGTGAGAGGTTAGAGATCCCAGTGAACACTCCAGCCAGTTGATCAGCACAGGACTTTACTACTTTGCCAGGTACCTCATCTGGGCCAGATGCTTTCTGTGGGTTCACTCACCTGAAACATGCTCTCACGTCGGCATCAGGGACTGAAATCGCAGGGTCAGTGGGGGCTGTGGGAGTTCGTTGTGGTTCCTCCATGTTTTGTCAGTCAAAGTGAACATAGAAGGCATTGAGCTCATCTGGGAGTGAAACCCTGTTGTCATCTATGTTGCTTGATTTCACTTTGTAAGAGGTGATAGCATTCAAGCCCTGCCACAGCTGTCAAACATCCTTCAGTGATTCATGTTTAGTCCAGAATTCCCACTTCCCCTGTGAGATGGATTTCTGGGGATCGTATCTGGACCTCTTATAACTTTATTGATCAACAGATTTGAATGCCTCTTATCCGGCACTCAGCAGATTGCAGATCTCATGGTTCTGGTCGGGGAAGACTCTGAATGATTT
Organism: Mobula birostris; assembly: GCF_030028105.1. Classification (NCBI taxonomy): domain Eukaryota; kingdom Metazoa; phylum Chordata; class Chondrichthyes; order Myliobatiformes; family Myliobatidae; genus Mobula; species Mobula birostris. Next base: position 97,862,930 of record NC_092377.1, read on the forward strand.
TTTGGGGACACGCTCGTCTACGACTGTTTTTATGAAGTTTGTGACAACCATGGTGTGTTCATTCAGATCCAGAGATGAGTCCTTGTATATGGCCCAGTCCACTGACTCATAGCAATCCCATAGCTGCTCCTCTGCTTCAGATGACAAACAGCAATGTTCGCAATGTTGATTTCTCTGATACACTGCTGGTCAGAGACTTCCAGTCACAAAAGCAACCCTTCACTCATCAATCTGTTACAAACTAATTTTGGATTCAATATGCTGTTAATCCCATGTGCTCTAACCTATTGGAGCAACTTCTTGTGTGGAACCTTGCCCATGTGAATCACATCAATCACACTATCCTCATCAATATATTTAGTTCCATCATCACAAAACTCACTGGAATTAGTCAGACAACATTTCACCCCAACATATTTGCACAGACTTTCCCAGACCAATCTCTGCCTCTTAATCTGGTCCGTCCAAATTCTTTCCAACAATTTCCCCACCACTGAAGTTTGACCAACTGGCCTAAACTACTGGGCTTATCTTTGCTGTTCTTCTTGAACAAAGGTACGGTATCTGCTGATTTCCAGTCTTTTCATATCTCATCAGCGGCCAGGGAAGATTGAATTGCCTCATTCATAGCTCCAGTGTTCTCTACCACCCACCTCCCTGAGCAGTCTCATACACTTCATCAGGCCTTGGGGATTTATATAGCTTTATGTCTGCTGAGATATTGAATATCTCAAATCAAAAATAATCCTTCATGTAATGTGGTTATAAAAAACTGAATGCAATACTCCAAATGTGCCCAGCCAAAATTTTATATGGCTTCAATGTGACTTCCTGACCTTTATACTTAGTGCCCCAACTGATGAAGTTACATATGTCTTACACCTTTACCATCCTGTCTACTTATGTTGCCACAGGGAGCTATGGATCTGCACCTCAAAATCCCTCTGCATGCCATTTACTGTTTACTTTTTTCTTACATCTGGCGTCACAGGTAGGTAGGGTCGCAAAGAGAGCTAGCTGTTAGCACATTGGCCTTTGTAAGTCAGAATACTGAGTACAGGAGTTGAGGTCTTATGTTGAAATTGTATATATATAAGACAATGGTGAGGCCAAATGTGGAGTATTTTTGTTGTCACCTACCAACAGGAATGATGTCAATAAGTTTGAAAGAGCAGAGAAAAAAATTACATGGATTTTGCTGGGACTTGAGGACCTGAATAGTAGGGAAAGGTTGAATAGGTTAGGACTTTATTTTCTGGAGTATGGGAAGATGAGGGGAGATTTGATAGAGGTATACAAAAATATGAGGGGTATTGATAGGGTAAATGTAGACAAGGTTTTTCCGCTGATGTTGGGTGAAACCAGAACTAGAGGCCATTGGTTAAGTGTGAAAGGCGAAATATTTACGGGGAACATGAGGGGGATCTTCTTCATTCAGAGGGTGGTGAAAATGTGGAATGAGCTGCCAATAAAAGTGTAGGATTCAGATGGAACAATTAAGAGAAGTTTGGATAAGTACATGGATGGGGAAGGGTGGGGATGGCTATGGTCCAGCTGCAGGTCATTGGGGCTAGGTAGAATAACAGCTTGGCATGGACTATATTGAATTGACGTTATTTCTTATTTCCTTCATATATATGAGTAAAAATCTTTTTATTACGTCTCCATCTAAATGTACAATTTATAGTAATTTGTAATAAATAATATGTACAACAGGACAGTGAATATAGCATAGAAATACAGTTGTTTCAGCATGAATTAATCAGTCTGATGGCCTGGTGAAAGAAGCTGTCCTGGTGCCTATTGGTCCTGGCTTTTGTGCTGTGGTACCGTTTCCCAGACGGTAGCAGCTGGAACAGTTTGCGGTTGTGGTGACTTAGGTCCCCAATGATCCTTCGGGCCCTTTTTATATAGGCCAAAGGGCTTGTTTCTGTGCTGTAGTACTCTGTGATTCGGTGACACTATTTGACCCCTGAAAGTGCAACTCACACTTACATAGATTAAACACCATCTGCTATTTATCTGCCCATTTTTCCAACTTTTCAATATCCTGCTGTATCCTTTGACAGACTTCCTCATTATCCACTGACTCTTCCATTTTTTTGTCTTTTTTGCAAACTTTACTGATCAGCATTTCCTGCATCTACTACATTGGCGACATTTTCCTTCAGGTCTTTTATGTATCTTTTATTGAAACAGCCCTGGCCACCGACCAAATCTCCAAATAGAAAAAGGGCCCTCTACCCTCAGAAATACAAAGGGCTACTAGGTCTGTACTCTGATCAGTAAAGAAAGTCTTAATAATGTGTGTGTGTGTGTGTGTGTGTGTATATATATATATATATGTATGTATAGTGAGTGGATCTTATCTCATGCTTTCCTGTTAATCTCCTTCTAGCAGTTGTCTCCAATCTTCACACTCCCCCTCCACCCATCTTTCTCCATCTGTTTTTTTCATTCTCTCCTTCTTCTTTTTGTCTTCTAACTCCACTCCTGCTCCCTTCCTCTACCTGTTAAAAGCTGCTGCCTATCATCCTACACCCCAATCCCCTTCACCTCCCCCCCACTACTATCCCTCAGTCCACCAGTCACTTTGCACACATTTCTCATCACCTCTTTTCTCTTTGTATCAGCCATCTCACCTCTTCAGTCTCAGTCCTGGTGCAGAGTTTTATCTAAAACACCAACAATTCCTGTCTTCCCACCAGTGTTGTCCGGCCTACTGAGTTCCTCCAACAGATTGTTAGATTCCAGCATCTGTAGTTTCTTGTGTCTCCATAAGTGCAACATACTTATAGAAGCCTTGGGACTTTCCTTAATCTTATATGCCATAGTTTGTGGTCTCTTTTTACCATCATAATTTCTTTATTAAATATCCCCCTCCACTCTCCATACTTCTAAAGAGCATCCCCCTTTTCAGTGCTCCCAACTTATCATAAGCTTCTGTTTTCCCTTCATCAAGCCCAGAATATCCCCTGATTTGATGTCCCTACAGGTGCATTAAGCCAGAAATTGTCATAATTCTTCACCAAAATTTGCCAAGTGTAAGTGCCAAAATATTCATCCCAGGTAGTGTGTAGTAAAGTTGAATGAGAAGCATTTCAAAGGCAGTGCCCAAATGCAGTCACTGTCATGTACCACACAAGCTCAGTGAATAAGTAGCTCCTGTACTTAATAAAATAACCACTGAGTCTATGTTCCAGGTTTTCTGCTGCTGTAGCCAATCCACTTCAATGTTCAATGTGTTGTGCATTCAGAGATGCTCTTCTGCACATCACTGTTGTAATGTGTTGTTATTTGAGTCAATGTCACCTTCCTGTCAAGTTGAACCGGTCTGGCCATTCTCCCCTGAATTCTTTTATTAACACTGTGTTTTTGCCACAGAACTGTCGCTCTCTGGATTTTTTTTGTTTGCTTTTTGCAACATCCTCTGTAACTCTAGAGACCTGTGCATGAAAATCCCAGGAGATCAGTAGTTTCTGAAATACTCAAACCACCCCATCTTGCATCAAAAATCATTCCACAGTCAAGATTACTTAGATCATGTTTTTTCCCATTCTGATGTTTCGTCTAAACAATGACTGAATCTCTTGGCCAAGCCTACATGCTTTTATGAACTGAGTTGCTGCCACATAATTAGATATTTGCATTAACGAGCAGGTGTACAGTTGTACCTAAAAGCATGGCCACTGAGTAGATATCATTATCAACAGGGATGAATATCCAGTCTTGGTACTCTAATTAATCGAGTTTACTTGAAGCTCTTCTTAATCTGGATGATTATAAAGTGTATTCTGTTCTGTAAAGATTGTACAAAACCTTTACATATAATAAGACAGGATTAATTTGTGATCTCAGGGTGATATTTTGTCTAGAAAAGAGAATTGCATGATAGAATTTCATATTCAGTTTGACAGTGAGAAACTGAAGCCTAAAGCTAATGTCATAAAGGTATTAAGGCAGAGTTGGCAACAGAGAATTGGAGAACAATTTAAAAGATTAGGCAGTAAAGAAAAAATGGTAGTTATTTAAGAAGAGACTTAATAATTCTCAAAAACAGTTCCAAAACTTTGCAAAGATGTGTGGAATGCCAGATAACCAGGAAAATATATGAGAAAATAGTGGAGGATAGCCAAACAAAATAGAGAACAAGAAAACAAATTATGAGTGTGAGTTTGCAAGGAGTATAAGGACAAACAAAATGAGCATTTACATCAATGTGTAGCATTTACATCAACAGAAATGAGTAGCTAGGGGAAATGATAATCCCATGCAGCAAGAGATAGGAATTAATCATGGAAATAAAGGAGATAGCAGAGACTGTTTATCTGTCTTCATGGTTGAAAACTTTAAGGTATCCTAATAATAAGAGAAAATCTGGGGCAAAAGGAAGAGAGACAATCACAAGGGAAAATGTACACAACAAAGTCATGGAATTAAAGGCTAATAGGTCCCTTTGACCTGAAGATCTGCATCGTGAACTAAAAGAATTGTTTAGAAATATGTTTGGTGTATTGGTTGTTCTTCTCAAATTCCCCAAACTATGGATAGGTCCCAATGGAATGGTAAACTTCAATTGTAACATCCTATTTGGGAAAGAGGGCAGAAAACCACATCAATTATTCTATCTATCATTTAGAAAATTCACTATTGAGGAAATAGCAGGAGTTTTAGAAATTCTTAGTATAGTTTAGCAAATCAAAAGAACTGTTTTGGAGGATTTGATACGATAGATATTGAAGTGAAGTTTCTTCTTTTGTGAGATTCTGGAATTAATTACAGAATTAAGTGCCCTACACTTAAGCCAGGCGTGAGGAGAAAATTCATTCATCTGAGAATCCTGAATCTTAGGGATTTTCCATAGCCAGTAACTGCAAAGGCTGAATGAACTATTGAATATTTTCAAGGGCTAGATAGGCAGGTGTTATGGGATTAAAGATTGGATTTTAGACTAGGATCTGATCAGCCTTGAACATAGCAAATGAGTCATGTTTGAGGGATCATATTATTTCTTAGGTTTCTGTCTTACATTCCAAATAACTGAGTAGTAATTAATGCTGTAGTATGATACATAGATGTACAAAATATTATTTGAAGTTCTAGTAATAATATTGATCTAGTTAATCTAAAAGCCTATTGAATCTAGGACATAATAATTGTAATACTAATTGTAATGGAAGTGCCAATGATTTTACATTTCAATTCAATTGCATAGCACATAAAATATGCACTGTACTATGAAATTTCCAGACCAATGTTTGTAATTTAGAAAGTGTCGTCTAATGGAGTTCCATACTACAGCTCACTTTCAATTTTAAGGAATTAAATAGGCTTTAAAGAGATTAAATCAACAAAACTTGGCCAGAGTCTTTAAAATGGAAACATCCCAAAGAGATTCCTTGTGCCAGTTCTGAGAATGACTTGTCTTTCAATAGTCCAACAGCAAGTCCTTGAAGAAGACTTTGTTTTCACCCATCTGCAGACCATACATTTCCAACCTGTCTTTATGGAGGCCAATATCCAAAGGTCAGTTTTTTTTACACGTTCTCAATTTGTTCATCAAGTTTACTTTGGCCCTGCACTACCTCTCTTTAAAATGATAAATATTTTAAATTAAAACTTTGGTTGTTAGTGCATAAAGAAAGCATACCCTTTATTTCCCAGTGGCTGGTATAATTGGATTTCTTTTGGTAATGCCCACAGTAAGTCTCAAATTTTTGCACAATTTATGGGTGTTGCTGGCAAAGGCATCACATTTGTCCATCCTTAATTGCCCTTATGAAGATGACAGTGCATATATCTTTGAGGTGTAAAAACAAGGAATATCTTAAAGGTGAAAATACCTTGAAGATATTCCCACAAAGATGTGCTGAATGTTCCAGAATGTAAACCTTGCCACACTGCAGAAATACCAATAAATGTCCAAATAAGGAGATAATGATATTCTTAGAGCTGTCTCTTCCCAGTAGCTGTTGAACTGTCTACCACCATTCATTGCTTGATGTGGCACGAGTTCAGTTTTGATGTGATTGGTTGGTTTTGGAATCACTAATTCTGTCTGTTGCGTGGTAGTTTTTGTATTTAGCTTACAAGTAATCCTTATTTTCAGATACACCTGGTGACACCAGGCAACATCCTGATATGACTTTCTATAGTCCTCATTGAACCTGATTGAGATTATGCCAGATGATGTGATTATAGTCTGGTGTAGAGTAATTTCTGCTATTAATGGTGGTTCATAACACTTCAAAGATGCCCGCTTTTAAGCATCTTGTCCACTTACCATGACCATGGTACCACCTAATATGATGGAGGGTGTCCTTGGTTAGAAGATGGAATTTCGACTGTATACTGATCACCGGTACCAATGCCTTCATTGATAGATGCATCAGCAGCAGGTGGATTGCTGAGGACAAAGTACACAGTGACCACTTTACTAGGTACAGGAGGTACCTACCTAATAAAGTGGCCACTGAGTGTATTTCTATTCGTTCATGGTCTTCTGCTGCTGAAGACGATCCACTTCTATGTTCAGTGTATTGTGCATTTAGAGATGCTCTTCTACACAGCACCATAACATGCAGTTAATTAAGTTATTGTTGCCTTCCTGTCAGCTTGAACCAGTTTGGCTACTTTCCTCTGACCTCTCTTGTAAACAAAGCATTTTTCCCTACAGAACTGTCGCTCACGGGATTTTTGTTTTTGTTTTCTGCACTATTCTCTGTAAACTTGAGACTGTTGAGCATGAAAATCCCAGGAACTCAGCATTTTCTGAGATACTCAACCCACCCTGTCTGGCACCAACAATCCACGGTCAAAGTCATTTAGATCACATTTCTTCCCCATTCTAATGTTTGGCCTGAACAACAGTTGAATCTTTTGACCATGTCTGCACTGAGTTGTTGTTACATGATTGGCTGGTTAGATATTTGCAGGTGTAGATAATAAAGCAGCCACTGTGTGTATATCTAACTATATCACACTATCATAAAATCTTACCCATCAAGATTCCTAATTAATCTCGGTATACAATACTCAGGTTTGCTTTCTAGGTGGTTCCTCAACATACTGGTCCAGGAAATTATGACCTGAATACTTTTGAATTTCCCTAATGGAGAGAACAATAATCCAGGCATTCAGCTGCTGGAGTTGGTCAATAGTTTACAATGTATCTTGAATTATTATACAGCATGTAACTGTGAAAAGGATAAAGAAGCATAATTTCTGGGTGGCTGTGCAGAAAACAATGAGATGCAAAATAAATGGTGCTGAACTCATATGCAGATGGTGAAGGATTGAATTCTGCAGGCAACATATTTGATGTTTGTCAGCCTTTTCCACAGATATATGCATTCTATGCTGTGCATACTCTTCCTGAGCCTGTTCCTATTGAAAGTAATAGACAATAGGTGCAGGAGTAGGCCATTCGGCCCTTCGAATACACTGATGATAGAGAGGATCTGAGCACATATGCAGATAAGAATTATGATCTACTCCTGCTCCTATTCATCAAGAACATGGCTGACCTTATACCTCAGTGCTGTTTCCTATATAAGACCATAAGGCATGATGAGCCTAATTTTGCTCCCAATTCTGCTCCACAACTCAATCCTGGTTGATTTATTTTCTCTTCTCAACCCCATTCTCCTGCCTTCTCTCCATAACCATTGATGCCCTCACTAATTGTACCTATCTCCCTCTGCTTTAAATATATCCAATGACTTGGCCTCCACAGCCATCCGTGGCAATGAATTTCACAGATGCTCCTCCCTCTGGTTAAAGGAATCTCCGCTTCTCCATTCTGATGAGATAACCTTGTATTCTGAGGCTGTGCCCTCTGGACCTAGACTTTCCCACTATAGGAAGTATCCTCTCCACATCCACTCTTTCTAGGCCTTTCAATATTAAATAGATTCTCCGCCCCCCCCCCCCCCATTCTTCTGAACTCTAGCAAGTACAGGCCCAGAGCCATCAAGCACTCCTTATACATTAACCCTTTCATTCCCTGGATAATTTTTGTAAATCTCTGGACACTCTCCGATGCCAGCTCATTGTTTTTTCAATTTGGGACCCAAAACTGTTCATAATACTCCAAGTGCAGTCTGACCAATGCTTTATAAAGTCTCAGCGTTACATTTTTGCATTTATATTCTAATCCTCTTGAAATTAATACTGACTCACCCTGCAAGTTAATGTTTAGGGAATCCTTCATGCGGACTCCCAAGTCCCTTAGCACCTCTGATTTCTGAATATGCTTCCCATTTAGAAAACAGTCTATTCCTTCTACCAAAATGCATGACCACACGTTTACCTACACAATGTTCCATCATGTAGGTGGTCCATGTTTCAGCTCCATACAGTAATGCAGGAAGGAAGACTGCTCCATAAACCAAAAGTTTTGCTTGGACCCGTAGTTTGCAGTCTTCAGAAAGTCCTTTCCTTAATCTTGCATAGGCTCCACTAGAACTACTCAGGCAGTGGTATTCTCTGAGTCAGTGTATGCTTTTGAGGAGAGAACGCTGACAAGGTATAGAAAATGGTTTATGTTACCAAGGGCGATAGAGTCAGTTTTTACGGAGGGCTGGATATATGGCAGGTTGGGCAATATCGGTGTAGCTAAGTAGAACTCCAATGCCATATTTAAGTTTGATGATGACACCACTATTGTTGGCCAAATGAAAGGTGGTGACGAATCAGCAAGTAGGAGGAAGATTGAAAAACTGGTTGAATGGTACCACAATAACAACCTCTGTCTCAGCATCAGCAAAACCAAAGAGCTGATTATTGACTACAGGAGGAAGAATCCAGAGGTCCATGAGCCAGTGTTTATTAGGGGATCCAAAAAAAAAATCTATGATAAACTTCTCTAAATGCTCAGCGGATAGTATCAAAACTGGTTGCTACACAACCTGATATGGAAAAACTAATGCCCAGTAATGGAAAAGACTACAGAGACTGGCTATGTCATTAGGAGTTTGAAGGGATTTGGTATGTCAACAAATACACTCAAAAACTTCTATAGATGTACTGTGGAGAGCATTCTGACAGGCTGCATCACTGTCAATATGGGGTGGTGGAGGGGGGTGCTACTGCACAGGAATGAAAGAAGCTGCAGAGGGTTTAAATTTACTCAGCTCCATCTTGGGTACTAGCCTTCTTGGGTACCGGGACATCTTCAAGGAGCAGTGTCTCAGAAAGGCAACGTCCATTATTAAGGATCTCTAGCACCAGGGCACGCCTTTTTCTCACTGTTACTATCAGGTAGGAGGTACAGAAGCCTGAAGGCACGCACTTAGTGATTCAGAAACAGCTTCTTCCCCTCTGCCATCCGATTCCTGAATGGACATTGAACCCTTGGACACTACCTCACTTCTTTAATATATAGTATTTCTGTTTTTTTGCACGATTTTTAATCTAATCAATATATGCATGCTGTAATTGGTTTACTTATTTGTTATTATTATTTTAGTTTGTTTTCTTCTTCTAGTTTATGCATTGCATTGAACTGCTACTGTTAAGTTAACAAATTTCACGTCACATGCTGGTGATAATAAACCTGATTCTGATTCTGAACTGGTGGATATAGCTCAGTCAATCCCAGGCAAAGTCCTCCCAAAGATGCATTCATTATCAAACATCCCCATCATTACAGGCTATGCTCTCTTCTTGCTACTACCATAGGGAAGAAACCTTAAGTCCCACACCATCAGGTTCAGGAGCAATTATTTTCTTACAACCACCAGGCTCCTGAGCTGGTGTGGATATCTTCATTTGTCACTACTCTGAACCTCCACTCATGGAATCAGTTCAGGGACCGATTCACTTTCAAGGGCTCTTTACAACTCCATTTCTCAGTATTATTACTTATTTACAGTTTGTCTTCCTTTGCACATTGGTCATTGGATAGTCCTTGTCTGTTTATGTATAGATTTTTGTAAAATTCTATTATATTTCTATTTTCCCCTGTAAATACCTGCAAGAAATAAGGCAGTAAATTATTACTTTGTGTTTTGTGGAAATGATATTTGTACGGTAATAATAAATTTGCTTTGAACTTTGAGCTTTGAAGCAGAAAGAGAGGAAAACAGATAGCAAGGTACTAGAGGCCTTTATGGTGTCAGAGGAAATTGTTAGAAGCTATAATTAAAGAGGTCAATATAAGGCCTTTAAAATATACCAATATAATGAGGTAAAATCAACACAGTTTTGTGAAAGGATAATTGTTTAACCAATTCATTAGCGTTTTTGGAAGAAGTCATATGTATGTTCAAAGTTCAATGTAAAGTTATTATCAAGTAGTCAATCTTAATGAAGCTCAATAAATAGAGATAGCACTCTGGAAAAGACTTGGCATAGTATTACATTCCAAGTGCATAGTATAACACTTAACCCTATGAATGACACATTCAGGGCGCTAAAAAGTCCTTTGAGGTGAGGCAACACTTCTCCTGCGAGCCTGTCGGTTCACCTACTGTATCTGGTGCTCCCAGTATGAACAGTATTTTGTGTGTGTTGTTCTATGCTGCCGAGAGGAAGGTACTGACGAGGTGAAGGAAGCTGTGAACACTGCCAGAGATGAAGGACTTTATTGCTGCCCTAAACACCAGCGGTGCAGCAGGCAGAAAAAAAATACAATGACATAATTAAAAGCTGTTATTAGACCATAAGACTTGTACATTATTGCTGCACTGACTTTATTATCTTAAAAAGTGTAGGTGTCTTCTAGCTTAATCAAATTCTTTAGAGAAAGTTCTTCAAAGATTTTGGAAACAATCATTGAAAGAACAAAAATGTTGATCCACATTTTTTTTAAAAAGCAACTGGGAAACGCCTGCCTACTAGTTTATACAAGGCACTTTTGTTTTTGTTTTTTGTACCATTTTGTCCTTTTGAATATGTATATTGCAGTCATTAATTCATTCATTATGTGTCGTGTCATATGACATAAACGATCATAGTCTTCACAATGACTGTTCTTTGCAAATTTTTCGACCAAGATATTTCCCCACTGCCATCTTCTGGGCAGTATCTTTACAAGACGGCTGACCCCAGCCATTATCAATGCTCTTCAGAGATTGCCTGCCTGGCATCAGTGGTTGCATGACCAGGACTTCTAATATGCATCAGCTGCTCATACGACCATCCACCACCTCCTCCCATGGTGTCACCTGACCCTGACTATGGGACTAACCAGGTGCTACACCTTGCCCAAGGGTGACCCGCAGGCTAGCAGAGGGAAGGAGCACCTTATACCTCCTTTGGTAGAGACGTATCTCCACCCCACCACCCATAACTGGCAGTAGCTGGCAAAATAAACAAATAGGGGTATTCACAAAGTCAGGTGAATGTCCAGTGATGCTGGAAGAGACAGAGTAGCTGCAGACTACTGGGTCTGTTGAAAAGCCACTTGACTTGATCACGCTTTGACTGAATGGGCAGATTGACGTGAATTTTTGTCAGTGAGCCAATGATTTCCAAAATTCCCAAGACATAAGGTCTCCGGCACTGTTATTTACATTTGACACTTCTATAGTTTGGATTGTGGGAGAGTGATTTTCATGTGTTGGCAGCCCTGGGGGGGAAAAAGTCCCTGGCAACCTGAGTGAAGTGCTGGAGGGCTGCCACACTCTGTGACCTGCATCAATAACCATCTTAAAGGAGAGGAAGGAGAAAGGGAGAAAAACTGGAGCAGAAAATAAAATCTCTTGGCTAGCTTAGTAGAATTAACGATGAATTAGTAAACTTCCTGTCAAAGCAGGAAAGGCTCAAAGCACAACAGTGAGTTTAAACTCAGCATTTTTCAGTGTGTGACCTTATCCGTTGCATCACATATTATACTGACTGAGCACTCAGTGAGCTGACTATGAACACCTTTCTTTGGCATCTGTTCTGTCTTTGTCAAGTATAGCTCAGTTGGTAGCTGTATTGCTTTTGAGTCATGAGGAGACTAGTTTAAATGTTACCCGGGAAACTACACTCAGTGGCCATTTTCTGAGATACACCTCAAGGTTCAAAGTAAATTTATTGCCTAAGTACATACAACCCTGAGATTCATTTTCTTGTGGGCATACTCAATAAGTCCAATAAACCAAAAAGAATCAATGCAAGATCGCTGGGTGTACAAGCAGTGTGCAAAAGACATGCTTATTAATGCAAATACTGTATTTCATCAGCCAGTCGTATTGCAGCAACTCAATGCATTAAAAACATGCAGACGTAATCAAGGGGTTCAGTTGTTGTTCAGACCAAACATCAGAATGGGGAAGGCGTTTAATATAAATGACTGACTGTGGAATAATTGTTGGTGCCAGGCGGATGGTTTAAGTACAGGTTTCCCCTGCCATCCGAAGGTAGAGCGTTCCTATGAAATGGTTCGTAAGCCAAAATGTTGTAAAGCGAAGAAGCAATTACCATTTATTTATATGGGAAAATTTTGTGAGTGTTCACAGACCCAAAAATAACCTACCAAATCATGCCAAATAACACATAAACACATAAAACCTAAAATAACAGTAACATATAGTAAAGCAAGAATGATATGATAAATACACAGCCTATATAAAGTAGAAATACTTTTCCACAATCATTGCCGGCACTGTTCTCCGAAGCGAAAATCTCACGCAAGCACTCTTGACAGAAACACTCTCTCCAGTAACCTTTAAGCCATGAAGCTGCCAAATCATACCAAATAACACGTAAAAATACACAGCCTATATAAAGTAGAAACAATGTATATACAGTGTAGTATCACTTACTGGAATTGGGACAGCACCAAGCACACTGATGATGGTGCGTTAGACTGAGTCGTCACAGGCTGGGATGGTGCAGTGGCCCCCACCCTCCAGGCCGCCGACTGATACATTGCCGCGAAGCATGCAGGGGTACAGCGGTAGCCGGAAGGCACACAGCACATCTTTAAGAAAAAAGCCGAAATAAACATGTTAATTAATTAGGTGCCGCCCGGCACGTAATTGTCGGCCCAGATCAGTGCCGATTGCCAATTGCATTGCCTCTGATCTGGGCCGACATTTACGTGTGGGGCGGCACCTAATTAATTAGCTTGTTTATTTCGGCTTTTTTCTTAAAGATGTGCTGTGTGTCTCCCGGCTACTGCTGCACTCTCCGCGAATTGGTATCTGTCCGTGGCCCGGGGGTTGGGGTGGTGGGACAGTGGGGTGTCATCTCATTGTCTGTTTCCATTAGAGCAGGCAGCTCATCTTCTCCTATGACTGCCCGCCTCGATGTCGAAGGTTGAGGTTTGTCGTCTGCTGTGGCTGATGTGGAAGGCTTGCTTGACTGCTGAGCCTCGCGCATTTTTCTATCATACAGTTCTTTGTAAGAACTCAAGCCATCCTGCAAATATCCCCTAAACCGACGTACCCTTTCAAAATTAAAGTTGTACTTTATCATTGCAGCGAAAATCTCACGCAGTTGCTTCATGTTCATTTTGCTACTGCATTCGGTTTTGATTGTTATCCTTTCCTCTTCTAATTGCATCAGCTCTTCATCTATCAGTTCTTGGTCATGGGATGCCAAAACCTCTTCAACTTCATCTTCGTCAGCTTCCACAAGCCAAACTCACGTTGTCCTTACTTCATTCACCACGATCAAAACGCGTAATTATGTCTAGTTTTACGCTAAGTGTAACACCCTTAAGAGCTCTTTCAGGCTTCTCCAATACCTCAGTACTCATCTTGCTAAAGGCTACTCAATGCAACGTGTTTAAGCAATGCTGTTCCGAATCCGGGGGAGAGTGGCTGCTCGGTGCGCGTGCTGCCTTTTATTGCGCGCTGATTTTTTTGTGCGCTGATTTTTTTTCGTAACAGTGAAAGCACCTTCTGAAAGCGAAAACGGTACTAATGTAGGTCTTTCGTAACAGTGAGGTTTCGTAAAGCGAACGTTCGAAAAGCGGGCGACACCTGGTATCTCAGAAACTGCTGATCTCCTGGGATTTTCATGCACAACGGTCTCCAGTGTTTACAAAAAATGGTGCAATAAACAAAAAGAGTCTAGTGAGCCTAGTCAACATGGCAGTTCTGTGGGCAAAAATGCCATGTTAGTAAGAAGGTAGAGGAGAATAGCCAGGCTGATTCAAGCTGACTGGAAGTAATGCAGATAACCATGCCTTAAAGCAGTGGAGAAGAGCACTTTTGAAAGCACAGCATGTCTGAATGCACAGCCTTGAAGTGGATTGGCTGCAGCAGCGGAAGACCAGGTGCATACAGTCAGTGGCCACTTTATGAGGTACAGGAGGGACCCCGATTCTGACTCTCATGTCCTAATTGATCCATCTTAAGTCAACATTTTTGAAAATCATCTGGCCGTAATTAAATCTTTGAGAGCTTTATGTGGATGAATTGGCTGAAGTAATTTAGATGATATGAGAGATTGCATTTTTGAACTACTTGATGAGCTGGAACACTGGAAGCATATGCAAGGTTATTGATCTGTATTTGATTTAGAGATTGAGGCACAGCTACTACTGCTGGCAGGACCAAAAAGCCTTGACATTGATGGTAGCTGCAATGTAGCTTTTACACTAGAAGTTTATGATTAATAGCTGAGCACTTAACATGCATACTCAGTTGTCAGTTTATTGGGTACCTCTCGTATCTAATGAAGTGGGCACTGAGTGTACATCTGTGGTCTTGTGTTGCTGTAGCACATCCACTTCAAGGATCAATGTGTGATCAGAAATACTGTTCTGCACAGCACTGTTGTAACACACGTTTATTTGAATTACTGTCACCTTTCTATCAGCTTGATCCAGACTGGCCATTTTTCTCAGACCTCTTTCATTAACAAGGTGTTCTCATCCACAGAGCTGCCACTCACTGGATGCTTTCTTTTTGTTTTTCGCACCATTCTCTGTAAACTCTGAGACTGTTGTGTGTGAAAATCCCAGGAGATCAGCAGTTTCTGGGATACTCAAACCAACACCTATTCCACCAACAAAGTCACTTAGCTCATGTTTCTTACCCATTCTGATGTCTGGGCTGAGCAACAACTGAATCTCGACCACATTTTCATGCATTGAGTTGCTGCCACGTGATTAGATATTTGCATTAACGAATATGTATACAGGTGTACCAAATAAAGTGACCACTGAGTGAAAATATTTTAAAATGCAACACTGATTTTTTTCCCCTTGTGTTAATACTTATGACCTGTTTTATCTTCCTCTTGAAATTTTGTAACTGGAGATGAACAGCAAGCAGTAAGGTCGGCCAAATTTAGATTCATGGATAACTGAATATTTGCATAATCCAGTGAGGAGAAAACAAAAATAATGGGATATGAAATGTACAAAGTAAAAACAGAGGGGAAACAAACCTCAACTAATGTAAATATAAGCAGTAGAAATGAAAAAAGTACCTCAGTATCAATAAAACATATAAGGGAAAATAAAGGAACTATGAATAAGGGAACTGATGAAATTTCATAAATTTTTCTGGTTGAATTTCATAAATACTTGTCTGTGGATATTTGTAATTAGATTTGTATGGATTAAAATGATCGATAACAAAAGCTAGCAGAAGAATTTCACCCACTGTTGGGTCTCTTGTACTCATCGGGAGTGGAAGGAGATGGAGATGATGGCACTGATGGTTGGGGAGATTGATTTGCAGCATTCAAGCTATTACAATAAATTTAAATTTTGCTTTTTTTCTGTTTGTTTCCCAGGAAAATATACCTACAGCTATTTCTTACATTACATCTCTGCTTTGTTTTGGCTGTATGCATCTCTGAATTGTGATGATGGGTAAGACACGAGCAGGGGTGGGGTATGGCAAATTTAAACCCTGGTGTAGGTGAGCTTTGTAATGGGTAGAAATTAAATCTGCAAAAGGTTCAAAAGTTCATAGTAAACTTATAGGGCGACGTGGCAGGGTAGTGGTTAGTAGCTTTATGGTACCTGAAAGGAGCTTGTACATTCTCCTTGTGATCACATGAGTTTCCTCCGAGTGCTCCGGTTTCTTCCCAGAGTCCTAGGATGGTTAGTAGGTTAATAGATTATTGTAAATGATTCTTTGATTAGGTTAGGATTAAACCGGGAGATTGCTGGGCAGCACAGCTCGAAGGACTGAATCTCAATAAGTAATAAATAAAAATAAATAAAGTGTGTCTCTGTCACTTATACTACCCTAAGGTTCATTGTCTTTCAGGGATTCGCAGTAGAATAAAGGAATACAATAAAATCAATGTAAAACTACATACAAGCCAAGCTGTACAAATACAGAAAAAAGCCATGATAATAATATATAATACTGAGAACAGAAGTTGTTGAGTCCTCACAAGTGAGTCCATTAGTTGTGGGAATCAGTTCACTGTTGAGATGAGTGAAGTTATCTACGCTGGTTCAAGAGCCTGTTGGATGAAAGATGTCAGTGAGTCATAAACCTGATACTTTCTGGATTTATTTCAAGGGTTTAAGGGGCTGCTTGCACTTGTCGACTTGCTGTATTTGATGCTCTGTGAAGGTGGTCACTCTTTCATACAGATGTCATTGAAAAGCACTTGCAACAACATTCCTTTATGGTGTCAGACTTAATCTAGTCCTTTCCACAAATGCACTCTGCAGTTGAATTGCCTGTATTATCTGATACATTCAGTGCAAATACTCAAGAAGTACAAAAACACACTGCTGGAGGAACTCAGCGGGTTGACCTGCATCTGTAGGGTGAAATGGACAGTCAATATTTTGGTTTGAGACCCTTCATCTGAACTCAAGAAGTATTCTTTAATTTGTCAGAAGTTCAGCACTCTCCAAATGCGGTTAATCTGTTGTCCTGCAACTGCTCTCAGGTTAAAAGAGCCTGGACAGCCTCAACATTTTCAACAAAGATTTATCCTGGTATATGTTTTCACTCTCTGCTCATGTTGATGATGTGCAAGAAATTATGTGATAACCCTGGCTTACTGCACTCAAAGTTCAAAGTGAATTAATTGTCAAAGTACAATAGTGCCATCACAGAGCACCCTGAGATTCATTTTCTAGCAGGCATTCACAGTAGAACCAAGAAATACAAAAGAATCAATGTAAAACTACAAAGACTGACAAGCACCCAAATGTGCAAAAGATGACAAACTGTGCAAACACAAAATAATAATAATAATATTATAGAATAAGTAGGTAAATAAATAATAGTGAGAACACAAGTTCTAGAGTACTTGAAAGTGAGTGTATAGGTTTTGTTCAGTGATCAGTTGAGTGTCGTGGTGAGTGAAATTATCCACAGTGGTTTAGGAGCCTAATGGTTGAATGGTAACACCAGTTGGAAAGCATGAATGGTGCACTCTGCTAGATCTAGAAACACCTTGAGAAAATGTTAGTATACCAATGATTAGAAAGCCACCTCCACTTCTCTTAGAAATCCTGTACTCTTCTTAAACATGGAAAAAAGGGAAGGATTCAAGCTTTATGATTCAAGTGCATTTGTAACGTGCACATCAAAAAATGCAGTGAAATGTGTTGTTTGCGTTAACAACCAACACACCTGAGAGTGTGCTGGGGGCAGCCTGCAAATGTCACCACATATTCTGCCTCAGCCATTCATGCCAATAATGCTAGCAAGAGTGACAAAGAACAGAACACAAGAAGCAACAAAACAACATCAACAAAACAAGCCCTGTTACTCCCTTGCACCCATGCACATACAGTCTTTTAACCCCGGGACAGACTGTCTTCAACAGCTTCCAGCGGACTAGCAGAGATTCATAGACTTGACTCCAGCCAACAGGCACCAACTTCTGGACTTCCGATTCAACCCTTGATTCTCAGCATTGACCCCAGGAGATGCCAATCACTGGACACTAGGCCTCGTACTCTAGTCTCACCAGTTTGTGAACCCAGGGGGCCAATTGGACCTCGTTCCTCCTGCCCACACGGAACTCTGACTCCAGAATCTGCCAAGAATTTGCTGACCTGGAAAGGACTTGTCCATTTTCTGCTGGCCCAACATCCAACATCCAGCTACAGATGTCCCACATCCACGTTACTTGCCTTTGAGCTTAGAGTGGCGGCTTAGACTCTGACCTGGCCTCTAATTCCCCTTTATCCCTATCTCTAAATGCTAATGTGACCCCAACTCCCCTTGCTGCCCCAAAACCATTCTTCCAAACCTAAAAAAAAATTAACAAACAACTAAATCTGTGCCACAACTCCATGGAGGTTGCAGCTCAGTGCTATCTTGGATACCTAGAAATGAGATTAATTCCATGAATTAACAAACTGATGGATGGAGAATATTTGTTGATAGTTTTTTGAGGAATCTCTCATGAAGAACTAGATAAATGTGCCATGTTGCTCACCTTTACTGGTGTGATAAGGTCTTTTAGTGTGTATGTGGTACTGAATCTAAGCACTGGTACCAGGGGTGACTTCATTGAAACCTGTTGAATCATGAAAGGCCTTGATAGAGTGGATGTGGAAAGGATGTTTCCTATGGTAGGAGAATCTAAAACCAGAAGACACAGCCTCAGAAAAGAGGGGCATCCTTTTAGAACAGAGATGAGGAGGAATTTCTTCAGCCAGAGTGTGGTGAATCTGTGGAATTCCTTGCCGTGAGCAGCTGTAGAAGCAGAGTCTTTATGTATATTTAAGACAGAGGTTGGTAGATTCTTGATTGGTCAGGGCATGAAGGGATACAGGGAGAAGACAGGAGACTGGGGCTAATAGCAAAATTGGATCAGCCATGATGAAATGGCTGAGCAGACTCGATGGGCCAAATGGCCCAACTCCGCTGCTATATTTTATGGTCTTGTGGAATCAGAATCAGAATCAGATTTAATATCACCAGCATGTGTTGTGAAATTTGTTAATCTAGCGGCAACAGTACAATGCAATACATGATAAATATAGAAAAAAATAAATGAATTACTGTAAGTACATATGTATAATAGTTAAATCAAAACTAGTGCCAAAACAGAAATAATAAGAAAAAAGTGAGGTAGTGTAGAAATCGGATGGCAGAGGAGAAGAAGCTGTTCCTGAATCACTGAGTGTGTGCCTTCAGGGTTCTGTACCTCCTTCCTGATGGTAGCAATGTGAAGAAGGCATGTCCTGGGTGATGGGGGTCCTTAATAATGGACACTGCCTTCCGAAGGCACCACTCCTTGAAGATGTCTTGAATACTATGGGGGCTAGTATCCATGATGGAGCTGACTAATTTTACAACTTTCTGTAGTTTCTTTCAATCCTTTACAGTAGCCCCCCGGCCATACTAGATGGTGATGCAGCCAAATAGAATGCTTTCCACAGTACATCTGTAGGAACTTACGAGTGTTTTAGGTGACAAACCAAATCTCCTCAAACCCCTAATGAAATATAGCTACTGTCTTGCCTTCTTTATAGTTGCATCAATATGTTGGGACCAGGTTAGATCTGCAGATATATTAAAACCCAGCTCACTCTCTCTACTTCTGATCCCTCTATGAGGATTGGTTCGTGTTCCCTCATCTTACCCTTCCTAAAGGCCACAATAAGCTCTTTGGTCTTACTGGCAATGAGTGCAAGACTGTTACTGTGACACCTCTCACCTAGCTCGTATGTCTTGCTCCTGTTTGGCTTCTGATCTCCATCTGCGATTCTACCAACAATGGCTGTATCATCGGCAAATTTATTGATGACATTTGAGCTATGCCTAGCGATCTAGTCACGGGTATAGGGAGAGTAGAGCAGTGGACCAAGCACACATCCCTGCGGTGTGCCAATGGTGATAGTCAGTGAGGAGGAGATGGTATTACCAATCCGCACAGATTGTGATCTTCTGGTTAGGAAGTCGAGGATCCAATTGCAGAGGGAGATACGGAGGCCCAGATTCTGTAGCTTTTTGATCATCACTGCTGAAATGATGGTGTTGACGGTGAGCTATAGTCAATGAACAGGTATTCGTATTGTCCAGGTAATCTAAGGTCTCGTGAAGAACCATTGAGATTGCATCTGTCGTAGGATGATTCTGACAATATGCAAATTGCAGTGGATCCAGGTCCTTGCTGAAGCAAGAGTTCACTCTAGCCAAGACCAACCTCTCAAAGCAGTTCATCAACATAGATCAGAGTGCAACTGGATGATAATTGTTAAGGCAGTTCACAGTACTCTTCTTGGGCACTGGTATAATTGTTGCCCTTTTGAAGCAGGTAGGAACTTCTGACCGGAGCAGTGAGAGATTGAAAGTATCTTTAAATACACTCGCCAGTTAGTTGGCACAAATTTTCAGAGCTTTATCAGGTACACCAGCGGAGCCTGCCGCCTTGCGAAGGTTCACTCTCCTGAAAGACAGCCTGATATCAGCCTCTGATACAAAGATCACAGGGCCACCAGGTGTAGCAGAGATTCTCACGTCTGTAGTTATATTCTGCCTTTCAAAGTGAGCATAAAGGGCATCAAGCTCATCTGCTAGTGAAGCTTCACTGGCATTCATGATGTTGCGTTTCACCTTGTACGAAGTAATGACCTGCAAACCCTACCAGAGTTGATGTGCATCCAATGTCGCCTCCATCCGCACTCAAAATTATTATTTCACTCTTGAAATGGCCCTCTGCAAGTCATAACTGGTTTTCTTGTACAGACCTGGGTTGCCAGATTTAAATGCCATAAATCTAGCCTTCAGCAGATGATGAACCTCCTGGTTCATCCATAGGTTTTGGTTTGTGAATGAACAGCAAGGTTTCATAGGCACACATTCATCCACGCAGGTTTTCAATGAAGTCGGTACAACTGTGGCATACTCATCCAGACACAAAGATGACTCGCTGAACACAGACCAGTCCACCGATTCAAAGCAGCCCTGTAAGCACTCCTGTGCTTCCCTGGTCCATACCTTCTTGGTCCTCACTACTGGTGCTGCAGTATCCAGTCTCTGTCTATACTCAAGGAGCAGAAGTACAGCCTGTTGATCAGACTTTCTGAAGTGAGGGTGTGGAATAGCACAGTAGGCCTCCTGATGGTGGTGTAACAGTGGTCCAGTGTATTCTTTCCTCTGGTACTACAAGTGATTTGTTGATTGAATTGACTTTATTACTTACGTCCTTCACATACATGAGGAGTAAAAATCTTTATTTTACGTCTCTGTCTAAATGTACAATTTATAGTAATTTGTGTGATGAAAAACCAAGTTATCAGAAGATTGATGCTAATGAGAGAGAGATAAGGGAGACAATGGAGAAACGTTCAAAATGTTAATGAGAGAGGAGAGAGATTAACGAAAAGAGACACAATTCAGAATATTGACAGACTGGTTGCTTTGAACCTGAACTGTTTGGAGTTTGATGGACAGGGGATACCCCAGCAGGGGGATAAAAAGACCAGGTTCGCTAAGGTACGACACACACCACGAGATCACGAGATAACAAGACCCTGGAGGAGCGGTATGCCCCCGCAAGTTGGTGTGAGTTTGGAGGTCTGGTTCGAGGGAAGCGACCATAGACTCACAGGGTGAAAAGGTACGATCGGCGGGAACCTGGTGTGTGTGTCCGCCCTTGCCTGGGTGCTGGATTCACTGCGGAACGGTCGTATCTGGAACGGAGGGGTCACAGTCGGTGACCACAGCAGGATAGAAGACATGAAAGGGTCCGTCCGAAAGCCAACTGCGAAGAACGTCAAAGGTCTGCTTGAATCAAAATTTGCATCTCTCTCTCTCTCTCCAACGGCACAACAGCGATTACCGCGAACTGCACTAAGCTGAACTGAACTCTGCGTCACTTAAGACTGATCATTTTACCCCTAGACTGCGATAGAGCTTGGTTGATTCCTATTACCCTAGTTCTGTGTACATGTGTGTTTTATCATTGCTAATCTGTTGCATTTATATCCTTACGATTAGAGTACTGTGTTACTTATTTCTTTAATGAAACTTTATTAGTTTCTAGTAATCCAGACTCCAACTAGTGGTCCATTTCTGCTGTTTTGGCAACCCAGTTACGGGTTACGTAACATTTGTAATAAATAGTATGTACAACAGGACAGTGGATATAACATAGAAATACAATTGTATCTGTGTGAATTAATCAGTCTGATGGCCTGGTGGAAGAAGCTGTCCTGGAGCCTGTTGGTCCTCTCTTTTATGCTGCGGTACCGTTTCACAGATGGGAGCAGCTGGAGCAGTTTGTGGTTGGGGCGACTCAGGTCCCCGAAGATCCTTCGGGCCCTTTTTACACACCTGTCTTTGTAAACGTCCTGAATAGTGGGAAGTTCACATCTGCAGATGCACTGGGCTGTCTGCACCATTCTCTGCAGAGTCCTGTGATTGAGGGAAGTACAGTTCCCATACCAGGCAGTGATGCAGCCAGGCAGGATGATAATTATATAGCGACCTTTTTCAAGCTGGCCTGGTTAAAATCCCTCAAAGTGATGGGAAAGGCATCAAGGTGTGCTGTTTCATGCCTATTGAGTACATCACTCAGATCATCTAGAGCCTGTTTGACATTGGTCTGAGATGGAATGTATACCACTACCAAAATAATTGCTGAAATCTCCTGTGGCAGGTAAAATGGACGACACTTCATTGCAAAGTGTTCCAGAACTGGTGAGCAGGATTGGGACACCACTGACATACTTGTGCACCAAAAGGAGTTAATCATGAGGGATTTACCTCCACCTCTGCTTTTGCGAGACTGCTGGTGATTTTTGCAGCTACTTTCATGCATAAGTTCTTTGAGTTGACTGCAGACCTTTTCATATCTTCACAATAGAGTATTATCTCCCTGTGCCCCCTTATAGGCACCCAGCTTTGAATTCCCTCATTGAATCTCAGGGCAACCTTGACTTGCCCACTTCACTTTCTTCCACTCCTTTACAGTGCAGGCATTTCCAAAATCTAAAGTTAATTAATTTTCTACTTTATTGAGTAGATGTGATCATTGTTGCTGAACCAGAACAGCTTAAAGGGAGCTGTGGCTTGTTCCAGAGCACAAATCTTCAGCATAGCCAGAATATATTCATGGCTTCTTGCCTTTAATGTATCTAGTGCACTCATCAGTTTATTGAGTAAATTGAATTTGGCAGAAGACAGCCTTGTGCTGTGGGAGCTTCAGAAAGAGGTTACAATGGATCAGTCTTGCATCTGAATGAAGGTAACATTTTTGCTGGCTGAAGGTAGTTACAAATGTTTCAGCCTTCTGTTTTCTCGTGGTTCCATCATCAGTGAAAGGAAACGTTCAAGAACCATCCTGTCATTAATTGTTCATTTGTTAACTGCCTTTCATGATTGGATATTGCCGTCATACTTCATTTCGTTGTGCACATGGAGAACAGCACAGACCTGTCAACCACACTGTTCTAACATTTGAACGATGAAATGCCATTCTTATGCAGAAATTGACTGGTTGGATACAGATACTGACCAATTGGTAACCTTGTTAATATTCTAATTCCTTATTTGCATAATTAATCACCAAACTATGATAACACAGCTATTAATAGCAAATAGAATCTACACATTAAAAGCCAATAGTAGTGCAGAATTAGTGAAGTAACTGACTGATAGTGTCACCCTAGAATCTTTGGTTTGCATCCTTATCTTCTCTCCAGATACTAAATAGCTCCAGTTTCCTGCTGTGCAAAGAGAAGTCCCTTCAAAGGCTTCACGTGCCCAGGCCGACTGCACTCTATCTGTAAACAATCCTAGCCTGGACATTACCTTAACCTTTGCCTTGCTGCAACTTCCACAATAAGCTGCCTTCACTTTGGCAAGGGTGTAATCTGTATAGTCTTTACTGATTGGTACCTGGTTCTGTTCCTATCATACTTCTCACTTATCTGCAGTTTATACATTGGTTTAATGTAATAATAGTGATGTACATGACAGTTAATGTGGCTTCATCCTGTGACTGAGTGCAGCTCTACATCAGATGATGAACAGTGTTACCTCACACATGTTCGATTTTGAGCTGCTTTCTCTGCTCAGAATCCAGCTCATTTAGCGCAGTGACTGTAGCTGGCAACTTGACGGTGAATGTTATCAGAAGATGGGATCTTGTCGCTGCAAGATTACATTGACCATTATTGTCACAGACAGAAATGTCATAATAGGCAATTTGGTACTGAGAAGGTCAAGTAAGCATTTTCCGTTGTGAAAATCAAAACAAAACTGCTGATGCTACAAATCTGAAATGTTTAAAAAAAGGAAATGCTAAAAACAGCAGGTCAAATTCTGAGTGTTTAAATTTTTTTTCCCTGGTGTTGGTCCTCTAAATCTTTCCCTCATTCAGTCTGTGGTATTTCTTGGTTTATCTAGTTCTTAGGTGCTGACTTAGCAACATGAATTCATTACATTGTTACATGAATTAACTCAATAATAATGATCCGATAGGCACAGAGAGAAACTGTATTTACTGACAAGTATCTTTATTATCTTAACTAACAAGCACATGAATTTACAAACTAACTATGTGCACACCCACTAGGTTTCCCTGTGCCTACAAGAGCAGTCAAATAATGGAAAAGATAATACCCAGAAAAGGAGTCTAGGCAGTGCATTCCTTGTGGTCCCAATGTAATCTCCAAATGTCTGAAGTGGGGTCCTCCACATCTGTGATGCTTGGTCTCCGGAGTTGTCACTGCCAGAGCTCCCAAAACCCCCCAGTCTTACTCTTTTCCTTATCAAATCAATCTCTGATGTTTCAGTTTCATTGGCTCGATATCATCTGACTGACCTGAGTCAGTTTCTCATTGGATGTGGCCCAAGGCTACCAGAGTTATTGCTATATGGCACTCCCTTAAGCCTTGTAATCAAGGTAATGTCCTTTGTGCTGTCAAACTCAGACTGGTTCAAACCAGTCTAATCAGGTCAGCCAAACAGTGGGCCCAGATGACCCGATCACAGGCTGTTCATTCTGCAAACGTGCCATTTTACATAAGAAACAGCCTCTTACCTGAAAGTGGTCTCAGATTTAGCAGGTTGTTCATAGAAACCCCTTGCGTTGTGTTCAACTGCTCTGATTAAGTTATCCCATAGCAAGAATCAGTTCACAGAATGTTGGCAGCAAGGACAATCTCACAAAATGGCTACCTCCATTCCTGCAACCACATGGCAAGAATAAAGACTTTTGTTTTGTCTTTTTCCACCATCCTTGCCTCATTCACATTCGCTAATTTGTAGATTGTAGTTCTTTCTGGCTAACAGCATCTATCTACCTAACTCATGAGAGTTAAGGAATAAGAGAAAAAAAAGGAACGACAGAGGATGCAATATGATGATTAGATTTAATAATAAATACAAGAGAGTTTGCAGATGCTCGAAATCCAGAGCAACACACACAAAATACTGGAGGAACTCAGCAGGCCAGGCAGCATCTATGGAGAGGAATAAACAGTCGATGTTTCGGGCCAAAACCCTTCACCAGCACTTAATTAGATTTCTTAAAGTGATTAGAGAAGAGTGGAAAATAATAGCAAGTGAACTTAAAATTATAAACAAAAAACTATGAGAATATGTCGCTACCTGCAAGAGGAAGCCTCCATACATTCAGTTGATCACACACATACAGAAATTGGGGCTTTTGGATAGGAAACAAAGTAGCGGTGCACAGGAGGATGGGAGCGGGGATTAAACTAGAGTCGCAGGAGAATGGGATCCAGAGTGCCAGAACAGATAGTAGAGTGGTTGTGGAGACACACTTTGCTAAGACCTCAGACAAAGTCAGAAAGCAAAACATTGAGCATGGTGGAACTAATGTACTGAGTTCTGTATATTTCAATTCAAAATGTATTGTAGGAAAGGCAGAGGAGCTCAGGGCATTATTCAACACATGGAATTATGATAGAGACTTGCTTACAGGAGAGGCAGGATTGACAGCTCAGTATTTCGAGGTTCTGTTGCTTTAGATGTGATAGAACGGGAGGGATTAAAGAGGGGTGGGGAATTACTAGTTAGGGAAAATGTCATGGCGGTCATGTCAAGACACACTGGAGAACTTGCCTAGTGAGGTTTTAGATAGTTTATTGATCCCAAATTACAGTGTCACAGTAGCATTACAAGTGCACAGATTACAAATATAAGAAAATAAGTAAAGAATAAAAAATAAGTTACCTCAATCTAACAGGAGGGGTCGTCACTTCTCCGGCTGTAGGTTGACTCATTATAGAGCCCAACAGCTGAGGGTAGGAATGATCTCATATAGCGCTCTTTGGAGCAGCACAGTTGTCTTAGTCTATTACTTAAAGTGCTCCTCTGTTCAGCCAAGGTGGCATGCAGAGAGTGAGAAACATTGTTTAGAATTGCCAGGATTTTCCGTAAGGTTCCTTGTTCTACGACGGCCTCCAATCTGTCCAGTTTGACTCTTTATAATAGAGCCAGCCTTTGCAATCAGTTTACTGAGCCTGTGGGCATCAACCATGCTGATACCATTGCTCCAGCACACCTTGCATAGAAGATTGTACTGGTGACAGCAGACTGGTAGAACATGTGAAGGAGAGGTCTGCTTACTCTAAGGGACCTCAGTCTCCTCAGGAAGTCGAGGAACTTTATGGGTGGAACTGAAGAATAAGAAAGGTGTGATAACATTAGTAGGGCTATATTATAGATCATCCAACAGTCTGCAAGATATAGAGAAACAAATCTGGAGACAGATTGCAGACTGTTGTAAGGAAAATAAGATTGTGATATCAGGTATCTTTCCATGTTTTGACTAGGATTCCTAGACAGGTTTCCCCCGCCATCCGAAGGTAGAGCGTTCCTATGAAACAGTTTGTAAGCCGGAATGTTGTAAAGTGAAGAAGCAATTACCATTTATTTATCTGGGAAAAATTTGTGAACGTTCGCAGACCCAAAAACTAACCTACCAAATCATGTCAAATAACACATAAAACCTAAAATTACAGTACATATAGCATATAGTAAAAGCAGGAATGATATGATAAATACACAGAATACCCAGCCTATATAAAGTAGAAATACTTTTCTACAATCATTGCCGCACTGACCACCATCGTGAAAATCTCATGCAAGTGCTCTCGGCAGAAACACAGCGTAAGCGCTGTTGACAGAAACACTCTCTCCAGTAACCTTTAAGCTATGAAGCTGCCAAATCATACCAAATAACACGTAAAGATACACAGCCTATATAAGGTAGAAATAATGTACGTACAGTGTAGTATCACTTACCAAAATCAGGAAGACAGCATCGAGCACACTGATGAGGTGTGTTAGGCTGAGTCGTCGGAGGTTGGGGTGGTGCAGTGATCCCCACCCTCCAGGCCGTGGACTGATACTGATCCGTGAAGCAGGCAGGGATGTAGCGGTAGCCAGGGTGCACCCAGCACATCTTCAAGAAAAAAGCCGAAATAAACAAGCTAATTAATTAGGTGCGGCCCGGCATGTAAATGTCGGCCCAGTCCAAATCGCTTCTGATCTGGGCCGACATTTACGTGCTGGGCGGCACCTAACTAATTAGGTTGTTTATTTCGACTTTTTGCTTAAAGATGTGCTGGGTGTGTCCCGGCTACCACTGTATGCTTCGCAGATCAGTATCAGTCCACGGCCCGGAGGTTGGGGTGGTGGGACACTAAGGTGTTATCTCATCGTCGTCTGTTTCCATCAGGGCAGGTAGCTCATCTTCTTCTATGTCTGCCTGCCTTGATGTCGAAGGTCGAGGTTCATTATCTGCTGTGGCTGATGTGGAAGGCTTGAAAAACGACGGTATGCTTGGCTGCTTAGCCTCGCGCATTTTTTTATCATATAGTTCTTTGTAAGCACTCAAACCATCCTGCAAATATGCCCTAAACCTACGTACCCTTTCAAAATTAAAGTCGTACTTTTCTGCAATCATTGCAGCGAAAATCTCACGCAGTTGCTTCACGTTCAGTTCCTGGACAACTTCACTTTCGGTCCGTTCGCTACTGCATTCAGTTTCGATTGTTATCCTTTCCTTTTCCAATTGCATCAGCTCTTTGTCTATTAGTTCTTGGTCATGGGATGCCAAAACTTCTTCAACATCTGTCTTGCCTCCCTTTCTCTTCACCATTTACACCTTGGACTTCAACTACTGCACAGAGGCTTGTCATCTTTAAAAGTTTTCAGATGACTCTGCCATAGTTGGATGCATCAACAAGGGAGATGAGGCTGAGTACAGGGCTACGGTAGGAAACTTTGTCACATGGTGTGAGCAGAATTATCTGCAGCTTAATGTGAAAAAGACTAAGGAGCTGGTGGTAGACCTGAGGAGAGCTAAGGTATCGGTGACCCCTGTTTCCATCCACGGGATCAGTGTGGACATGGTGGAGGATTACAAATACCTGGGGATACGAATTGACAATAAACTGGACTGGTCAAAGAACACTGAGGCTGTCTACAAGAAGGGTCAGAGCCGTCTCTATTTCCTGAGGAGACTGAGGTCCTTTAAAATCTGCTGAACGATGCTGAGGATGTTCTATGAGTCTGTGGTGGCCAGTGCGATCATGTTTGCTGTTGTGTGCTGGGGCAGCAGGCTGAGGGTAGCAGACACCAACAGAATCAACAAACTCATTCGTAAGGCCAGTGATGTTGTGAGGATGGAACTGGACTCTCTAACGGTGGTGTCTGAAAAGAGGATGCTGTCTAAGTTGCATGCCATCTTGGTCAATGTCTCCCATCCACTACATAATGTACTGGTTGGGCACAGGAGTACATTCAGCCGGAGACTCATTCCACCGAGATGCAGCACTGAGCGTCATAGGAAGTCATTCCTGCCTGTGGCCATCAAACTTTACAACTCCTCCCTTGGAGGGTCAGACACCCTGAGCCAATAAGCTGGTCCTGGACTTATTTCATAATTTACTGGCATAATTTACATATTACTATTTAACTATTTATGGTTCTATTACTATTTATTATTTATGGAGCAACTGTAACGAAAACCAGTTTCCCCCTGGATTAATAAAGTATGACTGTGACTATGACTATGACTATCATCTTTGTCAACTTCCACAAGCCAAACTCACTTTGTCCTTACTTTGTTCACTACGATTGAAATGCTTAATTATGCCTAGTTTTATGCTAAGTGTAACACCTTTACGAGCTCTTTTAGAGTTTTCCGATACCTTAGAACTCATCTTGCTAATGGATGCTCAAAATAAATTGAGATAAAGTACAGATGCTCACAGGCATGTGCTTAAGCAATGCCGGCTAGAATGCAGTTCCGGGGGAGGAGCTTGGCTGCTCGGGGCGCGCTGCCTTTTATCGCGCACTGCCTTTTTTCGTAACAGTGAAAACACCTTCTGTTAGCGAAAACAGGTAACTAATGTAGGTCTTTTGTAACAGCGAATGTTCGAAAAGCGGGGGACACCTGTACTGTAAAGGACAAGATGCAATAGAGTTTGTCAAATGTGTTCAGGAAAATTTCCTTTATCAGTATATAGAGGTCCCAACAAGAGAATATGCAATACTTGATCTCCATTAGTTTCAAGGTAATTGTGGAAAAGGATAGATCTGGTCCTCAGATTGGGATTCTAAATTGGAGGAAGGCCAATTTTGATGGTATCAGAAAGGATCTGGCAAGTGTGGATTGGCTCAGGCTGTCTTCTGGCAAAGGTGTATTTGATAAGTGGGAGGCCTTCAAAAATGAAATTTTGAGAGTACAAAGCTTGTATGTCCTTGTCAGATTAAAAGGAAAGGATAACCTGCCTACCTACAGGAAAGACATAAATAAAAATTAAAGAGTACAGAGAAAATTTTTGAGGATATTACTGGAATTGGAGGACCTGAGTTAGAAAGAAAGGTTGAATAGATTACAACTTTATTCTGTAGAACATAGAAAGTTGAAGGGAGATTTGATAGAGGTATACAAAATTATGAGTGGTATGGATAGGATAAATGCAATAGGGTAAAAGACCATGGAGATACACTCAGCGGTCACTTTATTAGGTACAGGAGGTACCTAATAAAGTGGCCACTAAGTGTATAAACAATTTTAACTTGAATGTACAAAGAACAACTGCAATATTTGCTTTAATGAACAAAGTAAAATTAACGAGTGAAGTAAACAGCAAGGAAGAGAGAACCACAGGTCGGCTGAAAGGATGGATGAGCACGTGGAAATTAAGTTTACCACAGAGAAACGTGAAGAGAAACATTTTGGCAGGCAGAATGAGGAAGAGCAGTATTACCTGAAAGGGATGAATTTGATGATGATGTGACCTTATAAGAGCCTCATGTTGTGGTAGGGAAGTTACTGGAAAAGATTCTTAAGTATAGGATTTATGTGCATTTAGAAAAAGATGGCCTAATTAAGGACAGTCAGCACGGGGCAGGTCATGTCTTACTAACATGATTGAATTTTTGAGGAGAAGACCAAGGTGATCTATGAGAGTAGAGCAGTGTCGTCTACATGGATTTTAATAAAGCATTTGATAAGGCTCCTCATGGTTGGCTCATCCAGAAGATATGAACTGTGTGCAGGCAGAAGGGATTAGATGATATAAGTTTAAGTGGTTTGGCACAACGTGATGGACCATAGGATATGTTCCTGTGCTGTACTGTTCTATATTGTATGATAAACTTCTGCTATGTGCATAGAATGTAGAGGCTGAGTTTATATCCCATAGAGCATTGACAGCATGAGAAAAGATTTGACAATAAGCAATGGAAATCATGGATGAGTCTAGACAAAGCAAGTTAAGAGAGACTATTCCTCCTGGCAAACAGGCCAAAAACCAAAGGCACAAGTTTAAGGTAGCTGCTGGAAAGCCTGAAAGGGAAAATACAAATAAACCTTTGCAACACTGCTTTAGAAGGGAGGCGTAGGCAGATCCGAGATGACATTCAGAAAGAACTAGATGGGTACTTGAACTTACAAGCACACTAACAAATTCCAGGCAATGCCTTCTTTCATGACCTTCTCCCACTCTAAATTTCAGAGCTTCAGAAAAATGATACAAGATTATTTTCCACGATCATTTAATTCCCAAAATTTCAGCAAGAATTGTTGACTTTACTTATTAGTCTAAAATAATAATGTTATGACATACACCTATTAGAGCAGTCACAATTTCAATATTCACCAAATTTGATTACCAGAAGAATTTAGCAAGTCTGAATTTGGATATTAACATTATTGATTACATAATCTAATTCAAAAATAGTTTAAACAAATATTAATCATAAGTCAGAATGAACCATATTAACTGTCGGTTAGATCAGAAAAGAAATTAGCTTCTTTACTAATTCATGAATCTGTTAATTTCTCATTTCTTTTTTAAGAAGTTAGAAATGTTTGAGTTAGCTATTTGCCTAGTCTACTGTGGAAACACATCCTATCACTTAGCCTCTAGCACCAATAAGGACAATGGCAGCAGGTGCATGGCAACAGCAACACTTCCAAGTCTCCCTCCCTCCATATTTGCACACCTTCCTAATTGACTGACTGACTGAGGCTACTCCACACTGACTAATAAATTATTTTTCTGATGGCCTGCAAATTAGTGTCTCTCACATGCCCATTACTTTCTTAGCTCCTCACCCCCTTCCAACCCTGACCTCTCAATGAGGACTGTTGTGTGCTCTCAACTTCCATATCTGAAGTCCACAATCAACTCCTTGGTCTGGCTGACATTGAGTGAGAGGTTGTTTCGGTCAAACTACCTCATTCCTGTGAGCCTCCTCATCACCATCTGAGAAGCTACCAACGGTGGTGTCACTTGGGGTAACAAAACCTACCACCCTACTCATAGGTCTCTGGTTTGTGAAAGAAACCAGGCACCTTGCAGGAAGACATGAGGTCATGTGAAACGTGCAAATTCCAAAAAGACAATACCCGAGCCTGGGTCCAGGAGGCTGTCAGGCAGCAGTACTAATTGCTGCAGTACACCATCTACTGCATCGGTTGTGGGCCGTATCAAAGGTGGTGACGAATCAGCATACAGGAGGGAGACTGAAAATTTTGTTGAGTGGTGTATTAACAACAGTCTCTCACTCAATGTCAGCAAGACCAAGGAACTGGTAGTAGACCAGCAAAGGGAAACTGAAGTCCATGAGACAGTACTCAACAGAGGATCAGAGGTGGAGAGGGTCAGTAACTTAAAAATCCTGGGTGTCACTATTTCAGTGGACCTGTCCTGGACCCATTATATAAAAATAATTGCTAAGAAAGCATGATAGTGCCTGTGCTTCTTTTGGAGTTTGTGGAGATTTGGCATAACATCAAAAACCTTGACAAACTTGTATAGATGTGTGGTGGAAAATGTATTGATTGGCTGCATTACGACCTGGTATGTGAACACAAATGCCTTCAGCAGAAAATCCTACAAAAAGTAGTGGATTTGACTCAGCACATCACGAGTAAAGCCCTCCCAACCATTGAGCACATCTACATAAAATGCTGTGGAGGAAAGCAGCATCTATCGTCAGGGATCCTGACCACCCAGGCCTTGCTCTTTTCTCGTTGCTGCCATCAGGTAGAAGGCACAAGTACAAGTGCATGTGGTTACATGTAAGTACTCTGACAAAACAAATTTTACTTTGTAGTTTGTAGGAAATAGATCACTGCTTTTTTTTATTGTCACTTGGTCCAAATTCTGGAGTTGCTTACCTAAAAGCAATGCAGGAGCACTTTCGCCAGACATTTACCATCGCAGAGGCAATAAGAGTTGGGCAATAGATACTTTAGCCCACTGCTCTACTCTCTCTGCACTCATGACTGTGTAACTCGACGCAGCTCAAATGCCATCTATAAATTTGCCCATGTAACCAGAATCAGGTTTATTATCACCTGCATGTGACGTGCAATTTGTTAACATAGCAGAAGCAGTTCAATGCAATACATAATCTAGAAGAGAAACAATATAATAATAAAATAATAATAATAAACAAGTAAATCAATTACAGTATACATATATTGAATAGATTAAAAACATGCAAAAACAAAAATACTGTATATTTAAAATAAAGTGAGGTAGTGTCCAAGGATTCAATGTCCATTTCGGAATGGGATGGCAGAGGGGAAGAAGCTGTTCCTGAATCTCTGAGTGTGTGCCTTCAGTCTTTTGTACCTCCTACCTGATGGTAACAGTGAGAAAAGGACATGCCGTAGGTGCTGGAAATCCTTAATGATGGACGCTGCCTTTCTGAGACACTGCTCCCTGTAGATGTTATGAGTACTTTGTAGGCTAATACCCAAGATGGAGCTGACTAGATTTACAACCCTCTTCAGCTTCTTTCAGCCCTGTGCAGTAGCACCCCCCCCCCGCCATATCAGACAGTGATGCAGCCTGTCAGAATGCTCTTCATGGTACCACTACAGGAGTTTTTGAGTGTATTTGTTGACATGCCAAATCTCTTCAAATTCCTAATGAAGTATAGCCACTGTCTTGCCTTCTTTATAACTACATCGATATGTCTGGATCAGGTTAGATCCTCAGAGATCTTGACACCCAGGAACTTGAAATTGCTCACTCTCTCCACTTCTGATCCCTCTATGAGGATTGGTATGTGTTCCTTCGTCTTACCCTTCCCGAAGTCCACAATCAACTCTTTCGTTTTACTGATGTTGAGTGCCAGGTTGTTGCTGCGGTACCATTCCACTAGTTGGCATATCTCACTCCTGTACCACCTGAGATTCTACCAACAATGGTTATATCGTCAGCAAATTTATTGACGGTATTTGAGCTATGCCTAGCCACACAGTCATGTGTATATAGAGAGTAGAGCAGTGGGCTAAGCACACACTACTGAGCTGCACCACTGTTGATCGTCAGCGAGGAGGAAATGTTATCACCAATCCGCACAGGTTGTGGTAAGTTCTCAGATAGTGATGAGAAAGTTCATAGGAGTAAGATAGGTTGGTTGGTTAAGTACTGTTGCAGGAATAACCTTGCACTCAAGGTCAATTAGACCAAGGACTAAAGGAAGGGGAATTCAGGAGCACACACATGTACTCATTGGGGTGTCAGCAGTGGAAAGTGTGGACAGCTGCAAGTTCCTGGGCATCAGCATCTCAGAGGATCTATCCTAGGGCTAACACGTCAATAGAATCAAAAAGGCATGTCAGTGGCTCTTCTTTGTTAGGAGTTTGGGGCGATGTCAAAAAAGTCTTTTTACAAATTTCTGTGGATATATAGTGACAGGTTGCATCACAGTCTGGTGTGAAATGTCCAGTGCACAGGATCACAAAAGGTTGCTGAGGGTTATAGGCTCATCCCAGGCACAAAACTCTCCACCATTGAGGACATCTTCAAAAGCTGGTGCTGCAAGAGGGCTGCATCCATCACTAAGGATGCTTACCATCCAGGACATCTCCTCTTTTCATTACTACCAACAGGCGGGAGGTACAGAAGCCTGAAAACCCATATTCAATGGTTTAGAAATAGCTTCTAACCCCTCCGTCATCAAATCTCTGAATCATCTGTGAATCCAGGAGCAGTGTCGGGTAACGTAATTGGGAGAAATGTACATAATTCACAACCACCAACATTGAGTTGGGGTTTCACTTTAAGAGGCTAGTCTGATGACGTTATTATGTAAAGGTTTTTAGAGCAATTTTATGTTTAGATTTTGGAGTTCAATAAAATGTGTTATGGGTTTCATTGAACATAAGATGCCTCGCTTCATTTTATTTGCAAAAACCTACCATGCTGTGGGTGCTGTGCATGAACAATTGGTCGGGGAAGCATAGCAGCTGCTCACCTTCTTCAGTCAGCAGCTACGTCAACCTGAAACGAAGTACAACACATTTGATCATGAGCTTCTTGGTCTCTATCTGGCTGTCCACCATTTTAGTTTTCTTCTAGAGGGTCATCATTTCATAGCGTTTGTTAACCACAAACCCTTCATGCATGTGATGACCAAAATATCAGACCCTTGATCTGCCTGCCACCTTGCCTACATATCCATGTTCACAACTAATATACAACATATCAAGGGGAAAAACAATGCTGAGGCTGCTTGTCTGTCATGGCCTGCTGATGAGGCCATACACATAGAGGTTGACTATGGCAGCAAGGAGCCAACCAAATTATTGACCCAGAGGTTCCAGCTTACCAAACAGCAGGCACAGGGTCTGCGGTTAGCCGACGTTTAGTTCAGGAAAGCTGTGTTTCTCTCCCTTGCAATGTCTCAACCAGTCGCCCTCATGCCATTCTGCTCGCAAACTACAGATGGACTGTTTTTGATTCCATACATGACCTCTCACATCTAGGCCAGAAGACCTCACAGATACTGAAGTTTGTTTAGCATGGCCTCAGAAAGGATGTATGCAATTAGACTACAGATTGTGTGGAGAGCCAGCGGGCAAAAATTACCCATTATGTCTAGGTACCACTGGCATCTTTTGAGGTCCCTGAGTGAAGGTTTGACTATGTCAATATCGACCTTGTTAGTTCCACCCCTGGGCTTGGTTTCATGCATCTCCTTACTGTGGTTGACTGTACCACTGGGTGGCCAGAGGTCACCCCTCTAGCATTGATGATGGGCACAGATGTAGCTTGGGCATTCACCGGCACCTGGTTGCTCAGTGTGGCACCCTATCTGATATTTGCTCTGACCACGGTCCCCAATTCATTTTCAGACCTCTGGGCTGCAAAGGCCCAGAATCTTGGCATCAGGCTACATTACTCCACAGTGAATCACCCACAATCCAAAGGCCTATGCAAGTGGTTTCACTGCTCCTTAAAGGCTGCTCTCAGGGTTTCCCTGACTGACAAGTGTTGGCATGATCGTCTGCCATGATCCTGCTGGAACACAGAATTGCTCCAAAAGAGGACCTGCAGTCGTCCGCAGCTGAGTTGGTATATGGGCAGCCATTATGAGTGCCAGGTGATTTCATTCCTGACGCCATGACTGCCAGGTCGGCCTTTCACCCTCCTCAGTAAATTCAATTCATTTTCACCCATTCCTACCTCCCATCGTGGCATACAGCACCCTTCGCCTCATTTGTTTTCGTCAACCCTGACACATACCAACATCCCCTTTGGGACCCTTGCAGTGGCCTGTTCCGTGCTTTGGAACAGGGAGAAAAGACTTATATCATTGATAAGAAGGGTAAACCTGAATGTATTTCAGTAGATCGACTAAAACCAGCCCACCAAGATTTGGAGGATTCCACTGCCACGCTCCTGGCATCACAACATGACCATGAGCGTATCAACGCACCTCTGGATGAGCCAGAGGCACCCACTGTTCCTCCACCTATGGAACACAGGACACAAGTCGGGCGGTTTGTCTGAGATCGGGACAGGCTCACAGTGCCAGTTTTGGTGAATTCTGGGGGTCCTGTGTAGGGTAACGTAATGGGGAGAAATGTACATAATTCACAGTCACCAACATTGAGTTGGTGTTTTTCTTTAAGAGGCTGGTCTGATGTGACGACATTTTTATATAAAGATTTTTAGCATAAGTTTGTGTTTAGGTTTTAGAGTTCAATAAAATGTGTTATGGGTTTCATTAAACATAAAATGACTCATTTTGTTTTATTGGTGAAAAGCTACCACACTACCTCATTATTCGTTTAGTTTGGATGTATTTATTTAATTGTGTAATTTATAGGCTTTTAGGCTTTTGTGCTTTTGTAGTGTGGGCATGTGGCCAAGTGTTTAAGGTATTCGACTAGTGACCTGAAGGTCGTGAGTTCGAGCCCCAGCCGAGGCACGGTGTTGTCTCCTTGAGCAAGGCACTTAGCCACACAGTGCTCTGCGAAGACACTGGTGCCAAGCTGTATCGGCCCTTGCCCTTCCCTTGGACAACATCGGAGTCGTGGAGAGGGGAAATTTGCAGCATGGGCAACTGCTGGCCTTCCATACAACCTTGCCTAGGCCTGCGCCCTGGAGAGTGAAGGCTTTCCAGGTGCAGATCCATGCTCTTGCAAGACTTATGGATACCCTTAATAGGCTTTTGTGTCTTCACACTGTACTTCTGCAGTACAAGTTTCACATCAGATACAAGTGATAATACATAAGATTCTAATTCTGATCCTGGTTCCTAAGGTTGTCATAGCCAGGGTGGTAGTGAGGATAAGCTCCCACTACCTATAAAGTGCTCCAAATGGCGTGTCTCTCTAACAGTTTCTGATAACCAAGTCCAACTCCTGGCCTTCATGTGTTGTTTAACTACTAGGCCTGACGGAATTGCTTCTACTGACAGGAGAAGGGGCAAAGACGGACCACTGGTGCCTCAAAACCATTTGCTTTGGGCAGGTGGGGCTCTGCAGCCCGCCTAGGAGAAGGAAAACTCTGATTTTAAACCTCCGCTGCCTTGCAGCCATACCTACCCATGAGAAAGGCTTTGGGAGTAAACCTTGAGGAAGAAATCCGGACCCCATAACACACTTTGTTGTTCTTTACTACTTCACTCTGATAATCTCTAGAATAGGGGTCGCCAACTCGTTGATCGCGATCGACCGGTCAATCTTTGAGACTTTTCCCAGTAGATCCTGAAAAAAAATCAAAAATAAATACACAAATACTATTGTAATATGAGCATTATAAAAATAAGTAATACTAATTAGGATAATGGTAATTGCTACAAAGCTGTTTGTAAAGAGAGATTGTTTCCAGGTTGCGGGGTTTTAGTTCCATTCTT
The DNA here is from genome assembly GCF_030028105.1 of Mobula birostris. Taxonomy (NCBI): domain Eukaryota; kingdom Metazoa; phylum Chordata; class Chondrichthyes; order Myliobatiformes; family Myliobatidae; genus Mobula; species Mobula birostris. Next base: position 97,900,414 of record NC_092377.1, read on the forward strand.
TCTGCCCAGTGTGGATGTGTGTAGCACCCCCACCATGTTTTCAGCATAGCTTGTGCTGCATTAAAGTGACCAATTAAATTAGATACACAGTGGTCCCCAACCACCGGGCCGCGAAGAATGCAGCGGTACAGCGGTAGTTGGAATGCACCCAGCACATCTTTAAGAAAAAAGCCGAAATAAACAAAGGAAATAATTAGGTGCTGCCCAGCACGTAAATATCAGCCCAGATCAGAGGCGATTGCCAATTGTGTCGCCTCTGATCTGGGCCAACATTCACGTGCCGGGTGGCACCTAATTAATTAGCTTGTTTATTTTGGTTTTCTTAAAGATGTGCTGGGTGCGTTCCGGCCACCGCTGTACCGCTGCATTCTTCGCGGCCCGGTGGTTGGGGATCACTGGATAAGAGTACAGACTGTTGCAAATATCAATATACGGCACTCGCTCGTGATATCGTGATAGCATGGCAGAGGCTCCACGAAGGAAAGCAAAAACGTACAAATTCCATTTAGAATGGGAAGAGGAATTTCTGTTTACCTTGGTGAAAGACAAGTGTGAATGTATGTTGTGCCACCAAACACAAGCACTGACTAAAAGAGGGAATCTGGAACAGCACCACAGCACCAACCACCAGAAATTTAAAGACACCTACCCCCCAAAGAGCGCAATTCGTGCCAGGAAAGTTGAGGATCTGAAATCAGGGTTGAAGGCCCAGCAATCATTTTTCACAAAACATGCTGCTCAAAATAATGCTGCTGTTGAAGAATCATTTCGTCTAAGTCACCTTTTGGCTAAACACAAGGAGCCTTTTACAGATGGCGATTTATTCAAGGAAGCAATGGCCATTACCTCAGAGACTGTTTTAATGACTTTAAAAACAAAAACAACATCACATTCGCAATACATAATATACCGCTTGGCCCTGCAACAGTGACAAGGAGGGTAGAGTCACTGTCAGAGGACGTGGATATTTTTCACTACAATTCGATGAATCCCTGGATGTAATGCAAACAGCTCAGCTTGTTTTATTTGTCAGAATGGCTTTCCAGGATTTTACAACAAAGGAGGACTTCCTCATTCTTTTGCAATTAAAGGAGAGAATGAGGGGTGAGGATATTTACAATGAGTTTAAAAAATATGTCCGTGAAAATGACAACCCCATTCATAAACTGGTGGCAGTTACTACTGATGGGGCCCCAGCAATGCGCAGTGTGCCTTGTTGGTTTTATCGCACTAAAAGTCAGTGCCTACTTCGGGTCAACTTATCTATGTGAGATTGCATTTTCACAGATGAAATATTATTAAATCTAAGTACAGGAGCTGTCTTACTGACAGACACCTCACAGACTGTCTGTAGTTATGAGCCAAATTTCAGGGAACTAGCAATAAGTATCCAGCCTCAGTTATCACACTGAGTGCAACAGTCAATTTTTATTCATTTATTTTTCGTGTTGAAATAAAATTAAATAATGAAACTTAGAATTAAAGGTGTGAAGTATTGTAATATTCTTAAAGAAAGATATGGTAGTTACAGTGTTTTCTTGTTTGAATTAATTTGAAAGTTTGACAAAAGTATTTTGTGTAATTTCAAATACAATTAGCCCAAATAAAAGGCCTCAAATTGGCAGTACAATCTGAGCTGTTTTTTCTCTAAACAATTTAGTAGGTAGATCTTGCCTTGCACTAAGGTTGAGGTAGGGGATCTTGGGCTTAAAAAGGCTGGTGACAGTTACTCTAGAACGACGCTGGTGCCAGGCTGTATTGGCGCCTGCCCTTCCCTTGGACAACATCAGTGATGTGGAGAGGGGGATCCCGCTGCATGGGCAACAGCCAGATCTTCAAATCTTCCCACCCAAGCTTGTGCCCTGGAGAGAATACAGTCCACCAGAGACACAAACCCACAATCCCCTGGGATTAATGGCTGCCTACTACTAATTCTGATCCTTGCCAACAATGCCTAGGTGTTGAAAATGAAATGACAAAATATTTAAAGAATAAACAATACCATATAGCATGTTTTAAATTTAAATAGCTTAGACATTTAGTGACTTAGAATCAGCTTTTTCTCCTCTATCATCAAATTTCTGAATGATCCATGAATCCAGGAACATGACCTTGCTAATTTTTTGTTTGGCTCTATTTAGTTAACTTTTTAATTTATTAGCTTTGGTGTCTTCGCACTGTACTGCTGCAGAACAAGTTTCACATCAGATACAAGTGATAATAAATGGAATTCTAATTCTGATGCAATGCCTAGGTCTTGAAAATGAAATTACAAAATATTTAAAGAATAAGCAGTATCATTAAGCAGGTTTTAAATCTAAATAAATCAGCCATGAAAGGTATCAATTAATAAGTTGAAGACATCGCAGAATTCTACTCATGATGTTGATAGTTATCCCTCACAATTATCCTCTGTTCCTCATTTGTTAATTGCTCCCGAACCTATCTGGGTTGATTAATGGTGGTAAAAGCTCACTGAGCAATCCTGCTCTTTATTCATTTAATTTTTTTTTGTACTTACAAATACTATGCAAACAATGCAGAAACAAACACTGCAAATCAGACTCTGCAGATATTATGAAAAAGATGAAAAACTCAAAACCCACATTACAAATGTTATCCCAGTGAAACACACTTTAACCTTTAATGCTCAGTACACTCATTTGTAATTATCAGTTAATCCCAGTTGATTCTGAATGCAGCAAACACTAGTAATCTCCTGGGCCAAGCACAAGGAAATCTGCAGATGCTGGAAATTCAAGCAACACACACTAAATGCTGGTGGAACGCAGCGGGCCAGGCAGCATCTATTGGAAGAGGTACAGTTGATGTTTTGGGCCAAGACCCTTCGTTAGGACTAACTGAAAGAAGATGGGGCGTTGTTCCCATCTCCACAGGTGATAAATCATACCTACCACTCCGCTGCAATTTGTCATACTGCATTGCCCAGTATCCTTTTTCAATAAGAACATAAGGATCAGGGGAAGGAGTAGGCTACCTAGCCCCTCAAATTTGCTCTGCCATTCATCAAGATCAAAATAACTCTTCTACCTCAACTTCACTTTACTGCATGATCCCTAGATTCCTCGATCTCCTTACCATCCAGAAGTCTATCAATCTGTGTTTTGCCTGAATTCAATGATTGAGTCAGGGAATGCTGAAAGTTCATTATCCTGAGGCGTACTCCTTTTCCGAGAGCGGTAACCCCTAGTACTAGACTCTTCACCATCACCAAATCCATTCTCTCAAGTTCTGTAAGCATTTTGTAAATTTTAATGAGACCCCCTCTCATTTGTCTGAGCTCTGGTGAATCCGAGCCTGGGTTAGTCAATCTTTCTTTACATGAACAACCTGTTATATCGGGGGTTAGATTAGTCTGGTGAATCTTTGTTGAATTCCTTCAATAAATTCATTGTTTCTTTGGCAAATAAATCAAACTTGTACATAATATTACAGATGCAGTTTCCAACAAGGTTTTGTACAATTGAAGTCAGATACTGTATCTTTAACTTTTTACTCTCAATTCATCACCATGTCAGAAATACTCTGCTTTTCTCTCGAATTACCCTGCCTTTCTCTTTAACGTACCCAAGCAGTTGACTTCACACTTGCCCACATTATTTTTTTAACCTGGCATTTTTATTATCCATTTGTTGTCCATATCCCCTTGAAAGCCATGTATATCTCCATCCCTACTTATAGTTGTACCTAGGTTTATACAATAAACACTTCTGAAAATTTGACGTTTGATTTTGTCAGCTAAAATGTTGCTTTTGACTGTGAATACATGGTGTTCAAGAACCAATCCCTGTGATCCCATTAGTTACTGTTTGGCAATGTAAGAAACACTTGTTTAATCCTACTCTGTTTCCTGACTATTTACTAATTCACATGCCAGTACATTAACCCCAGTTCCATGTATTTTACCTTGTTCAACAATCTCCTTTGGGGAGTTTATTACAAGCCTTCTGAAAATCTCAGTATGTAGCATTCAATGGCTCCACTTCATCCATTCTATTGATCACATCTTCAAAGAACCTTGTTAACTGAAAATCACATTTCTGACATATTTGATTGAATCAAACCCTTCCCCATTGATTCTACCATCTGTGCTTAATTTATTCCTTTTAAGTATATAAATTGCTTGATTAAATTTGTCCTTGTTGTCAATTTTCATTATAAATTCTCAGGCCTGCTCCCATTGACACCTACCAGACTGCACGTGCAGGAACCGCACAGGTTCCAGCCAGCTAATAGGATTCACCTGCTGCTCATTCCAGACTCATCACCTGCAGCCTATTTAACCCCAGTTCTGATCTACAGACCTTGTTCACTCAGTGAACCAGCTGACCTCAACCAGTTACTCTGAGCGTTCACTCTCCCTGCCTAAAGTTTACCTTGTAGTCTCTTGTGTTCAGTTTTTGTCTCCTCATTTTGTAGCCCCTCACACCTTGCTATTTTGTGGTCAATCATTAAAGTTATTGTTCGCCGTTGAATTGCCTCCCCTGCTATGGAGAGTCAAACCTCCTTTACATTTCCTGACAGGGTGAGTGAGCCATTCATAGATTGACCCAGCAGATATGTTCACCTAAATGAGGTTGTCCCCTGACATGAGTACGTAATTTAGAAGCAACTATCGTTTCCAACTACCTGTCCCAGTGCAGCAACTCCATGCCAGATCAACTTCTCCCTTGGAGGCCCCGATTCCTGTGCCCAAACACTTTGATGGATCCCCAACTCAATGTCGCAACTTCCTTTCCCAGTACATCCTACACTTTGAGCTCCAGCCATCTCTGCATTGTACGGATTGGGCCAAGATCACCTTCTGATCGATCTCTGGACTGGGCAAGCACTGACCTGGATCACCACTAATGGAGACAATAAAATGCCCCATTTGCAATAAATATGGGAATTTCACTGCTGAGATTTGCTTCCACCTGGGAGGTGGAAGGGAGGCAGTGAATCTGATACTTCACTTCCATCAGGCTAATGCTCGGTGCTGGACTACATGGTGGAAATCGGGACCCTCACAGGTGGAATGTGAAAGCACTGCTGGCCCATTGCCATCACAGTGTCTTGGAGCATTTGAAGGATGAACTGTCTTCCCCGGACATGCCCACCAACCTAAAAAGCCTCATCATTCTGGCCCTCCAAGTTGACAAGGGTCTTTCCCTGGTCATCCAGTTCACTGCTGAGTTGGGGACCCACCTGCTTCAATCTCAGCTGACTTCACCCTCTAAATCTGTGGAAACACTTGACCTCACCAAACTCCCACAGGAATATCACAGCTCAGCCGTCACCCTCAGTGAAAAGGAAACCAGCACCTTGCTGCCTTACAGACCATATGACTGTGAGGTCGACCTCCTCCCAGGCAGCACCCCACCCTGAGGCCATCTGTTCTTCCTCTCTCCTCCTGAGACCCAAGCCATGAATGATGACATCGCTGATATGCTGCAACATGGGCTTATTGCCCATCCCAGTCCCCTGGAGGGGCAGGATTCTTCTTTGTCAAAAAGGAAGCTGGGGATCTTAGTCCCTGCATTGACTACCATGGGCTCAACAGAATCGCTAGGAAAGTCTACCCTCTCCCCTTGATGGATAGTATATTCAAAAACACACCACAGGACCAAGATCTTCACCAGACTGGATCTACAGAGTGTGTACGACCTGATCCACATCCACCAGGAGGAAAAGTAGAAGACTACGCTCATAACACCCACTGGCCACTATGAATACCTGAGATGCCTTTTGGATTTTCCAACAGTTCAGTCATTTTCCAAACGTTCATTATGGAAATTTTCTGAGACATGGTACACAGGTATGTATTCATCTACCTCAAAAGCATCCTCTTCTTCTCCTAGAACCCCCAAGACCACATCTGTCATGTCTGTTCAGTCCTTCAGCATCTCCTCAAAAACCAGCTGTGCTGGAAATTAGAAAAATGGCAGTTCCACACCTCAGGTGTTTCCTTCCTGAGGAATAAACATGGACCCAGAGAAAGTGTTCACTGTCATTGAAGGCCTTGACTGTGTACCCTCAAACAACCACCATGCTTCTTGGGCTTCTCCAATTTCTACTCTTCTTCCATCAGAAACTACAGCCAAATTGCTGCTCCTCTCACCTCCCTTATCAAGTCACCTACCTCACAGGTAACCTGGTCTGCTGCCATGGACCATGCTTTCAAGGAGCTCAAGAGACATTTCACCAATGCCCCTATTCTCTGCTATCCGAACTCCTTTTGTAGAGGTAGACTCATCTGACATGGGTGCCGGAGCAAGCCTCTCCCAGCATGGAACAGACAGGAAGTAACACCGTTGTGCCTTCTTCTCATGCAAGTTCAACCCTACACAGTGCCATTGTAGAGAAGGAGACAGGGAGCTACTCGCTGTGAAATGGGCCTTGGAGGAATGGAGAAATTGGCTGATGGGAAATACCAAGCCCTTCCTGATTTAGATTGACCACTAGAACTTCATGTCCATACAAGAAACCCACCAACTAAACACACGTCAAGCTTGCTGAGCCCCCTTCTTCGAGCAATTCAACTACACCATCCCCTACTGACCTGATTCCAAGTACATTAAGTCATCAAGGATTATCAATTGCTAACAAGAGAAAATCTGCAGATGTGGGAAATCCAAGCAACAATCAGTTCTGATGAAGGGTCTCGGCCCGAAACATCGACTATACTCTTTTTCATAGATGCTGCCTTTCCTTAACAATTACTTTTGGGTTTGCTGTTGATGGTGCTGAACAGAGAGCAACTCTCAGCCCATCGTTCCATCCCCTCAGATCCTCTCCACAGCTTCCCTCAGGACATTATATCAGACCGGGGCCCACAACTTGTCTCCCACTTCTGGCGCGCCTTCTACTCCCTCCTCTGCACCTCAGTGAGTTTGTCCTCTGACTATCATCCACAGACCAACGGCCAGTTAGAAAGAGTAACTCGGCAGTGGAGAAGTTTCTGCATTGCTTTATTGCCTCTAGCCCTTCCATATGGAAGAAGTATCTGCTCTGGGCCAATCTGTCCCACAACCTGTTCACCTCCTCTGCCACAGGATATGTCACCTTTTGGAGTGCTTCATGGCTACCAACCCCCATTGTTCCACATGAAGGAGCCCATGGTAGAGGTACCATCTGCCAGGGTCCTGGTTTGCCACTGCCAGAATGCTTGGAGGAAGACACAGAGAGCTATCCTAGACACTGACCTATTCTGGCCTGCGGAACATGTCTGCCTGTCCACCCGAAATCTGCCCCTGCGCACTGACTCCTGTAAGCTGTCGCCCTGGTTCATTGTCCACTTCAAGTTCATCCATTGCATCAATCCATCACTTAGTCTCCAGCTGCTACCATCGCTCAGGATCATCTCTACCTTCTACGTGTCCTCCCTCAAGCCCTTTGTCTATGGGCCATTCAATCCACCAGAATCTGAACCTCTGGCACCTAAGAAGGTGGAAGGTTGATAGATTCACATTGCCATGGATGAGGAGTGCAGTCACTGGTCAACTGGAAAGAGTACAGCCCAGAGGAGAAGTCTTGGGTGCTGTCCAGTTACATCTTCGATCCATCGCTCATTGACTTCTGATGGGCCTATCTGCATTGTCCTGTGACGCTGAGGGCTGGCTGCAAGGGGATAGGTCCTGTCAATCTGCTCATGCTGACACCTCCCAGCCTGCACATGCAGGCAGCTTGCATCTCCACCCTACCGCTCATTTCAGACTCATTGCCTGCAGCCTATTTAACCCTAGTTTTCATTCACAGTTCCTGTTCACTCATTGAACCAGTCAACCTCTGCTAGTTGCTCTGAGCTTTCGCTCTCCCTGCCTAAAGTTTACCTTGTTGCCTGTTGTGTTTGGTTTTAGTTGACTTTTAGTTTATGGCCCCTGGTGGCTTGTTATTTTGCAGTCTCTTATTAAAGATATTGTTCACTGCTGACTCATCTCCACCGCTCTGCTTTTGGTTCAAGCCTCCTCTACGTTTCCTGACATAAAGTTAATTTATGGGAAGAACTCTGAACTCATCAACATGTCACATTTCTTGGCTTGACAATTTTGTGAGCAGTTTTACTGTGGAGACATCAGAGTCATTAAGTTTTTGTCTCTGTACATGTACATCTTCCTGCATACTCTGTAAAGTTATCTGTTTTAAAAGTTCCTTTAAAATGTCTTTAACAAAATATTTCTGCTTGACCTTCTTGCTGTTAGTTTACCTTGAGCTAAATATGTTCTTGCTGCAAGCTTGGCTACAGGTGTGCTTGTTGATTTTTGTGTCAGTGGAACTATTTGTGTGCGGCTCTTATTTGTACTAAATCACCATCAAATGCATGAAACCCAAATCCATGTCCTGACAGAATGTAATATTTTTTGGAGCAGAAGAACTTGCCATGACATTTTGATATCTGTGTGTCACCACTTCCTATTGTTCGTGTAACACCCTGGGAAAGGTTTTACTGCTAATGTAATGACTTTTCTGTAGAATCACTGCTAACGTAATGGTTTTTTCTGTAGCAGCAGTGTTCGGGTTATGGCTGGAGATAACAGGGCCTTTGGAATGTGTGCCGTCCAATGAAGGGAGTGTTTTTTTCTTGTTGTGTACCTGGGACCGAGGTGATCTGGGTCTTTTTTGCGGCGGAAGATGAAGAGAGAAGTTGCCAGAATGGAGAAGTCGTAGACACCAGAAAGGAATGGACTTGGAGTGGGGCCGGGAGTCAACGAAGCCAGGGGAAATCAATGAAGGACCGGCAGAACTGAAACCGTGAGCTCCAACTTACACAATAGACTGTTTCATTAAAATGGACCCTTTTCTTTTTATTTTACTTTACTAACCCTTTAGTCAAATTAAGACTTATACAACTAAATTGTTTAATTGCATATGGTGTACTGTCTGTTATTTTGTGGTACTGATTTGTAACAGAGGAACATATCAGGCAGCTTCCACACAAACAGGAGGTCTTGCACCTCAGTCTCATATGTTTGGTGGGGCCAGTGATTGTCTTCCCTAGACTTACACAGCCAACAGAACTTAAGGGTTACATTTGTTAAACACATATCATTATTGGCCTGGATCACATCAGTACCATAGAATAATGTCCATGTTCACATATACTGTACATACTTAAAATTCATCTAATCAAAGTACATATTATCTTCAATCTATTCTAATAATCAGATGCAAGATTACATTTTAATCGCAAGCAAAACATTCGTATGGAAGGTATTCAATGAATTTTTTAGGGCTTAGCGCTATTAAGCTTGGGGTGTTGGAATTCGGAGTTTAATTTTTGTGCGCTCTATAAGGAGTTCATACATTCTCCCTGTGACAGTATGGGTTTCCTCTAGGTGCTCCAGGTTCCTTCCACAGTCCAAAGGCATACCGGTTAGTAGGTTAATTTGTCAGGACAATTATGAGAATATACCACCCCAACCTACTTGGATCTTTTGGAGGTAGACAAAAGCTTGATGTACTGTCTCATTCTAAGTGTTGGTTCAAAGGTTCAAGGTTCAAAGGTACATTTAATGTCGGAGAAATATATATTCTGAAATGCTTTTTCTTCACAACCATTCATGAAAAACAGAGGAGTGCCCCCAAAGAATAAATGATATTTAAATGTTAGAACCCCAAAGTCCACCCCAGCTCCCCTCCCTCCCGTGCGTAAGCAGCAGCAAGCAACAGTCCCCCCTGCCCCCACCGACTTAAAAAAAAAGCATCAGCTCCTGCCACCGAGCACTCAAGTGTGAGCAATGCAACAGCAAAGACACAGACTTGCAGTACTCCAAAGACTATTTGTTCACCTGGTATTCAACATACCACAGGCTCTCTCTCTCCCTAATAAGGGAGAAAGAGATGTCTCTGTTTCACAGTGAGAGGGGAGATACAACAAACAACTTGCTGGTTCACGATGTTAAAAGTCCGTTGTGTCGCTTTTTCTGAGCTCTGTGCCCAAAGACCTCGGGTCTCTGGGCACACAGTCTTAGATCTCCTATCTCCCATGACACACCGATCTCCTGCCAGGACACCAACCTTCAATCTGCCTGTCTCCAGAGTCACGAAATCTCGGCCCTCAGAAGGCGAGCTGAGCTCTTAGGCTGCGCCCTTGGTGTGCTGAATAACAGCCAGTCATGAAACCCCAAGAGCGGGTCCCATTCCCACAAAGAACCATAGTCAGCATGTAACTTCAGGTCAGGGTCTTCAGAAGAACCCAGAAAGGGAAAAATAGAGATATTAAAGATAGAAATAGAGGTACAAGCAAAGGAGTTGCCATTAGGTGCCATTAGTTCTCCTAAGCTCCTCCTCTTCATAAGCAATTCTTTCAGGGTTCCTCTACCCATGCACTTCAACACCTGTGTGGATGAGTGTGTCTCTTCGAGAACATGCCGGACATACCCAAAGCAAAAGCTGTGGATTAACCAGATTCAGAGTCTGCTGAGGGCTAGATTTGTGGCCCTCAACACTGGTCATTGAGAACTATACAAGTCCCAGTACAACTTACGGAAACCTATTTTAAAAGTGATGAAACAATTGCAATTGAAGTTAGACAGAATTGGATGCACATCAGTTCTGGCAGTGTTTGCTTCCTATAAGGTGAAACCTAACATCATGAAAGGCTGTGATGCTTCACTCCCAGATGACCTAAATGCCTTTTATACATCCTTTGAAAGGCAGAATAAAATTACACCTGTGCAAATCCCTGCAGCATCTGGTGACCTTGTGATCTCTGTCTTGCAGACTGACATCAGAACATCTTTCCTGAGGGTAACCCTTGTAAGGCATCAGGCCCTGATGCTGTACCTGGTAGGGCACTGAAAACCTGTGCCAGCTAACTAGCAGGAGTGTTCAAGGACATCTTCAATCTCACTGTTGCAGTCGGAGGTTCTCACCTGCTTCTGAAGGGCAGCAATCATACCAATGCCCAAGGAAAGTAGGGTGAGTTGCCTCAATGCCTATCACTCAGTGGAACTCACCTCTACTGTGATGAAGTGCTTTGAGAGGTTGGTGAAGGCCAGAATCAACTCCCGCCTAAGCAAGAACCTGGACCTGCTACAATTTGCCTGTTGCCACAGTAGATCTGCGGTGAATGCAGTCTCACTGGCTCTCCGCTTGGCCTTGGATCACCTGGACTGTATAATACCTATGACAGGCTGCTTTTTATTGATTACATATCAGCATTCAACACCATCATACCTGCAGTACTAATCAGAAAGCTCCAAAACCTGGGCCTCTGTACCTCCCTCTGTAACAGAATCCTTGTCTTCACTGGGAGACCACAGTTGGTGTGGATGAGAAATGACATCTCCTCCTTGCTGACAATCAACACAGGTGCACCTCAGGGATGTGTACTTAGCCCACTGCTCTACTGTCTCTACACCTATGATTGTGCGGCTCGTCACTACTCAAAGACCATCTAAAAATTTGCCAATGACACAGCTATTGTTGCCAGAGTTTCAGATGGTGACAAGGGGGCATACAGGAGTGAGATACTTCAGCTGGTTGAATGGTGTCACAGCAACAACAACTTTGCAGTCAACATCAGTAATACTAAGGAATTGATTGCGGACTTCAGAAAGTTGAGGGAACATGCACCAGTCGTCATCAAGGAATCAGCAGTGGAAAGGGTGAACAGTTTCAAGTTTCTGAGTGTCAACATCTCTGAAGATCTATTCTGGGCCCAATGTATTGATGCAATTACAAAGAAAGCATGTCAGTGGCTATATTTCATTGGAAATTTGAAGTGACTTCATAGGTCACCAGAGACTTTTGCAAATTTCTATAGGAGTACCGTGGAGAGCATTCTAGCTGGTTCCATCACCATCTGCTATGGAGGGTCACCGCACAGGATCAGAAAAAGCTGCAGCAGGTTGCAAACTCAGTCAGCTCCATCATGGGCACTAGCATCACGAACATCTAGTATAGTACATTTTCAAAAAGTGATGCCTCAAAAAAAGGGGCATCTATCATTAAGGACCCACGTCACACAGGATGTGCCCTCTTCTCATTGCTACCATCAAGGAGGAGATACTGGAGCCTGAAGCCACACACAGACCATTTTAGTGACAGCTTCGTCCCTTCTGCCATCAGATTTCTGAATAGACAATGAACCTGTGTACATTACCTCAGTATTTTTCTCTTTTTTCTCTCTTTTTCCACTACTTATTTAAATATAATTTCTTATCTTCTTATTGTAATTTATAATTTTTTACATTATTTTGTACTTCAATGTACTGCTGCCACAAAACAGCAAATTTCACAACATAAACAAGAGAAAATTTGCAGATGCTGGAAATCCAAAGTGATGCACGCAAAATGCTGGAGGAACTCAGCAGGCCAGGCAGCATCAAAGTACAGTCGACGTTTCAGGCCGAAACCCTTCGGCAGGACGACATATACCAGCGATATTAAATCTGATTCTGACTCTGATTCTGAAATATATTTTACATAGATTTCGAAGTTGCGACAGTGTCAATTGGCCTCAGGTGTTTTTTTTAATCTGCTATCCCCTCCCCACCACCCAGAGGGAGGTATTATCACACAATTCTAAATTTTTCATCTTTAGTTTTCATTCTCTCTCCACCCTCTCACTCATGCACATTTAAAGTACTGTGAAAAGTCTTGAGCACATATACACACACACACACACACACACACACACACACACACACACACACACACACAGTATATATAACTAGGGTGCCTAAGACTTTTGCACAGTGATATATAATGGTTAAAATAGAAAAATTGTTTGGAAACAGAAACCTGAGTACTTAGCTTTGAGTTAGCTCAGGAGTGTTATTTGATGATTGAGAAGACATAATATACAGTACTGCGTAAAGTTTTAGACACCCTCACTATATATATATGTGCCTAAAACTTTTGCACAGTACTGTACGATGTTGCTGAGATTAGTTATAATTGTTGAAAAAGTCAGGAGCAAATCTAATCCTTCTTAAATTATTCCCGCTGAAGAACTATACTGCAAAAGTGGTGATGTTGGAAGGAAGTAAATTGACTGTAGGGCCGTGCTGTAACGTGGTATGGTTTGGTTGTTATCACAGCTGTGCAGTAATTCAGTGACAGCTATCCACTCATCGCAAAAACTCTGGTGGCATTTTTTACTCATTGTAAATGCAAACCTTGAAAGGTCACTGTGGAAGCTTCAGTTTGGCTTGCAAGATAAATAAATGTTACAATGTGTGTGATGTTGTGCCTCCAGTTATCCTTTGAAGTACGGTGCATATTGAGTATTTTTGCTGCAACTCCATTTACCTTCCAAAACTGTAATTAGTGACTTTTGACCACAACTAATTAAAAGGATCAACTACAAAATAAGATATTTTGTGATTTCTCCTGTTAGGTTCAGACTGGTCCAAAACTTTTGCACAGGTGATTCTTTTAATTCCCATCAATAAACTTACATACACTCACTAACCACTTTGTCAGGTGCCTCCTGTGCCTAATAAAATAGCCACTGAGTGTATGTTTGTTGTCTTCTGCTGCTGTAGCCCATCAGATTCAAGTTTCAATATGTTATACATTCAGAGATGCTCTTCTGCACACCCTTGTTGTAATGCATAGTTATTTTAGTTTATTGTCACCTTCCTATCAGTTTGCGTTTATGCCTTGAGTTGCTGCCACGTGATTGGCTAATGAAATATTTGCATTAATGAGCAAATGTACAGGTGTACTTAATAAGGTTGCTATTGAGTGTAAGTAGGATCCATTTTATTAAATGTTAGTGCTGATTGTTTATGCTAAAGAATTTGATTTTTTGTGTTTTCTCCGTTCTCAACTTCATATCAAATTTTGTTAAATGTTGATTATTCATAGAACAATGTAAGCTTTTGGGGTGTCTCAACAGGGTGAATCTAAAGAGGATGTTTCATCTCATGGTAGAATCTCAAACTAGGGGATTCACTGTTTAAAAATAGCCCGTGGCCCAATGAAAACAAAAATGAGTAATTTTATTTTCTTAACTCAGAAAGAATAGAATAGCTTGAACCCTGAATGTTTTTGGGGCAGACGGAGATGAAGGGGTAAAAGATACTACAAGAATACAGAGTTAGGCATGCAGTCAGATCAGCCATACTCTTATATAAGTGAAGGTCAATGTGGCCTGTTTCTCCTCCTCCTAATTTGAATACTTGTATGAAACAATGCAAAATGGAATTTACTTTTCTAAATAATCATTCTTTTTCATAACTAGATTATTTCCAAGATATTTATTTATCCTAAATTTCTGATGATTACATATCTATGGTTCTGCTGTGAATTGCGAACGTCTGCTACAAAGTACCCTTTTAATATCAGAGCATAAGGATTTGTAGAGGGAGTAGGCTACCTGGCTCTTCAAATTTGCTCTGCCATTTATCAAGATCAAAGCAACTCTCCTACCTCAACCTCACTTTCCTGCATGATACATACATGTAGATCCCCTGATATCCTTACCATTCAGAAATCTATCAGTCTGGGTTTTGAATGAATTCATTGACTGTGCCTCTCATCTGTCTGGACCAGAGAATTCTGAAAATTCATCATCTTGAGGATGAAAGAATTTCTCCTTTCTGTCAAATGGCCTACTCCTTTTTCTTGAGCTGTAACCCCTGATACTAGACTCTTCACCTTCACTAAATCCATTCTGTCAAGCCCTGTAAGCATTTTGTAAATTTTATTGAGACCTTCCCTCATTCATCTGAGCTCTGGTGTATACAAACCTGGTTTAGTCATTCTCCCTTTGCATAGAAAACCTGCTTTCTCAGGGATTATTGTAAATTACTGTACCCAAATAATCCTTTAACCATTTCAGGTTTGTAACAGCTATTGTCGACAAAGGTGTAAATTAAATGTAAAATCAAAGTCACCAATGAATTCTATTTATCACAGATGCTTTTTTTTTGATCCTTTCAATCAGAACCTACGTGTTTGGAGTTCTCATCTATGAAACTAAGAGACTGGTTATTTATTTAAGTGTTACTTAGTCTTGTAAATAATCATGTTGTTCACTGTAATTCTTTGATGGAAAGATGGGAAGCTATGCAGACAAAGAAGCAGGCAGAAAAAAATCATTGCGGACTCTACCCACCTACCCCGTAATCTGCCCTTTTCCAAAGGCTTCCTTCTGGAAAGCGCTATAGGGCTATTAAAACAAAAATTTCACACCATCTTTGAAGTCCCTCCCCCCAGATAGTTCAACCATTCTAGTTAGCCATCACACCCCCTTCTGCCTATCTATTATCCCAGATACTTCAAACCACTTTTTATAATGCAGTGTTAATACATGCTGATATTTATGTAGTTACACACATTTTATTCCATATTGTACTCTAACCTCTTCTAACTTTATTTTTTTATGTTTTTTTTATTCTTATAATTGTTCAATGTTGTTTTTTGTTGCATGTCATGCCAACACACCCCAGCAAATTCCTAATAGTGGTAAATGCATGAGGCGAATAAAGTTGATCCTTGGGATGAGGAAAATGATGTACTGCTCTTGTTTGTATATCCCAAAAAGCACATGGTTTCCAACTTCACTGCGCAAGACTCCTTCTGAACATGCAACCCCTTCTGAAATAACTGAAAATATCCGGAAAACTGCTGGACCCCATCCCAAGTGCAAGTCCATGACACCCAGTCCTCATTTCAATCAGTATTATGTGCAGGGCAATTATGGTTTGAAAAGAATCAATTCTCTCTGCTGTCAGACCAAGTGCCAGCAGAACAGCTGCGGTGCAGTTGCTCGAATTTTTCTTCGTTCCTTAGTCTTCATTGTAATGTAGAAAATACCAAGCTAGCAAACCCTTCCTCTTAATTAAATTCTTCCTTTGTAAATCTCACCTATGTTCTGTCTAACATCGTCACACATTTCCTACAAAGCACGACAAAACAGGAATGCCAGTATTTTATTCAGCTGTGTGCTTTAATAGTCAATGCCTCAAGCAATAAAAATTAAGCATTGAAACTTATTGCCAATTTTATTTTCTTGACCTTCTATCTTCAGAGATCTGCTGACATACACTCAGTGGCTACTTTAGTAGGTACTCCTGAACTCCTGCCCGTTAATGCAAAATCTAATCAGCCATTCATACGGCAGAAACTCCATGCATAAAAGCATGGTCACTTGGTTTGATTGCTGTTCAGACCAGACATCAGAATGGAGAAGAAATGTGATGTAAGTGATTTTGACCATGGACTGACAGGGTGATTTGAGCATCTCAGAAACTGCTGATCTCCTGGGATTTTCACACACAACAGTCTCTAGAGAATGTTATGAAAATGGAAAAGAAAACAGCAGTTCTATGGGTAAAAACACTTCATTAATGAGGGAGGTCAGAGGAAAATGGCCAGTGGTTCAAGCCAACAGGAAGCTGACTGTAACACAAGTAAGCACACATTACAACAGTGGTGTGCAGAAGAGCATCAATGAATGCACAACACTTTGAACATTGAAGTGGATAGGCTGTAGGAGCCGAAGACCAAAAACATACAGATGGTACCTAATTAAGTGGTCACTGAATGCATATTCTGAGGTCTCTGCATTCTCTGCATGTTTTTCTCCCATTCAATGGGCATTATATTACCTTTTGCCCTCCCTAAAGCATCCATGTCTGCATGCTTTTATGCATGGAGTCGTTGCCACATGATTGGCTGATTCCAGATTAAATTCCACCTGCCACTCTTTTTGGCAACATTACCATTCCTTTGACATGTTACTGGAATTTACATTTTTCCTCTCAACCTCATGCACAAAGTAGAGTTTTGTATCACCTGCAAACCTCTCAGTTATGCATTCTTCTTTTAAATCTAGGTTAGTGCTGTCTAAGTTGCATGCCATCTTGGACAATGTCTCCCATCCACTACATAATGTACTGGGTGGGCACAGGAGTACATTCAGCCAGAGACTCATTCTACCGAGATGCAGCACTGAGCGTCATAGGAGGTCATTCCTGCCTGTGGCCATCAAACTTTACAACTCCTCCCTTGGAGGGTCAGACATCCTGAGCCAATAGGCTGGTCCTGGACTTATTTCGTAATTTACATATTACTATTTAACTATTTATGGTTCTATTACTATTTATTATTTATGGAGCAACTGTAAAGAAAACCAATTTCCCCCGGGATTAATAAAGTATGACTATGACTATGACTATGTGAGACACTGTATAGGGACCCTCAGTGAAGAATTAAACGGTGCAATAATTTGTCCATCTTTCATCTGTGGAGATTATAGCCTTCTGGATTCAATATCAAATTTTACACTTACATATAATCCTACATCTCTGCACCATGCTCTCTTGTTGCTGCCATCAGAAAGATGGTACAGGAGCCTTAGGTCCCATACCACCAGAATCAGGAACAGTTATTACCCTTCAACTGTCAAGCTCCTGCACTCACCACAACATTGAACTGATCACGGAGCACAGCCTATGGACTCACTTTCAAGGACTCTATAACTCATGTCCTCAGTATTATTTATTTATTTATTTATTTATTATTTGTTTCTTCTTGTACTTGCGCAGTTTAACAGTATTTGTATTGTAGGTAACTTTTCATTGATTCTACTTTACTTTGTTGTTCTACCATAAATGCCTGCAAGGAGATGCGTCTCAGGGTAGTATTTGGTGACATCTGCGTACTTGGATAGTAAACTTACTTTCAACTTTGAACTTTGCCCTCATTCTAGATACTCCTTTTCATCTAACACCTCTGCTTCCTTTGTTCTCTCCTCCTTTATACCATCCTCTGCTTCATAAAATCTATTCAGCTTTAACTTTATTCAGTACAGTTGGAAAGTCCTTGAACTGAAGTATTATTCTGTTTTTCCTCTCCACACAAGTTGCTGCACAAGTTTACTGTATGTTGAAAATTGCGAGCAATGTAATACTTGTGAGTGACCTCAAGAAGGCTATTATGTACTTAATTATCCTCCAGTGGACTATTAATGAGACAGCTCCTTATATTTAGCCCACTTTCTGTCATGAAGGCATACTGTAGCCTATTGGATTAATGTGCATCATACAGGGAAGGTCTGTAAACCAGGCTGAAGATGCATTTGAATGACACAACAATGATAAAAGATTTTAGAACAAATATCCAGAGCTTGGAGTCCCACACCCAGGAACACATGGGCATCAAAAACATGAAATGGCAAATCCTAAAGATGTGTATTTCTAGGTTTGAGATATATTTCTCCAAAAATACAACCATCAGATATTTTTGATGAATCGGTCAAATGTAATGCTTTTGAAACTTTCCCAAAAATGCAGAAAGCATTGAATAACCAAATGGAATAGAAAGAGTGTTGTGTGCCTTTGTCAATTGCTTAGGAATTAATGGAAACTCACATCTTGGATGGGGAGAAAACTACCAAGGAAAATATCCTTGTTGTGTAAAAAGTAATTCCAAGTCAGTTAAAGTAACATGTGGAATTTCTTCTTCACATCCAGCTCAAAATAAATAGGAGAACAGAAAGTTTATGAATAAGTTAAGTACAGTAAATGAGAATCTCAATAACATCAATAATAAAAAATAACACAGTTAATATTTAAACAGCATCTTTACCAAGGAAAAGTAGTCCAAGGTCATTCATTAAAGAAAAATGGCTATTTGGTAGAATATACAGTATTTGGAGGTAGAGTCACAACTTGTGGTAACAGAGACTACGGACGTACAGGGTTAAAGAAGGGGATAATTGGAAGGTCCAGCTATTGTGGTAAAGGAGTAGAGGATTGTACATTGAGGGAAACAGGAAAAAGTTGTGGCAACTGATAGTAATCTGGATTTGAAAAATCCAAAGCTTGCTTAATATTGGAAATGAGGATGAAGGATTTATGAGATGGTTGGTTGTGCAAAAAAGAAGCTGGCTCATATCTTAATTCTCCGATTTCATTCTGGGATAGCTGCTGCTTTTGAGAGAGGAATTTTTTCACCACAAATTCATTAAGTGTAAATGCCATATAAATGATAACAAATAACAAAAGTAGATGCACATTAAATACACTGAGGTTTGTGTTATTAAGACAAGAAAGAGCAGATATTGGAATACAGTGAATTCCAGTTAATTGGGACACATCAGGACCAGTACATTTTGGCCTAATTAAGCGGCTGCCCCAATTAGCCAACGTTTCACAGAAATAGTTGAAAAATTATAAAAAGGACAAGCTACCATTTAACTGAGTAACAAATTATGTATTTTAATGAAATACATAATTATCCTTCAATGGACAATTGATGAGACTGATTCTTATATTC
The DNA here is from genome assembly GCF_030028105.1 of Mobula birostris. Lineage (NCBI taxonomy): Eukaryota > Metazoa > Chordata > Chondrichthyes > Myliobatiformes > Myliobatidae > Mobula > Mobula birostris. The sequence goes on from NC_092377.1 coordinate 97,919,650, forward strand.
AGCCTAATTTCTGTATACAGTATTGTGCTAAATTCTGAGGCATATACGCTGTATAGCTAGTGCGCCTAAAGCATTTGCACAGTACTGAAGTAATTTTATATATTGCACTGTACTGTTACCACAAAAAAATCATATGTGAATGATGATAAACCTGATTCTGATATGGGTCTCTATTGGGGTCTGAGAGTGGGAAGGGGGCAGGGAGAGGGGAAATCATGGTTGGGAAAAGGGGAAGGGAGAGGGGATGGAGTGAGAAGCACCAGAGAGACATTCTGTAATGATCAATAAACCAATTGTTTGGTGTTAGAATCAAATGACCTTGCCTGGTGTCTCTGGCATGGATGTGCCTGGACCTGTGCCACTCCCTGCCTGCGGCACTCCTTCACATCAAGAGAACCTTAATCTCAATAATATGCTCATAGACATGTACTCCTGTCAGAACTACTTGACTTAAGATCTTATCAGCCATTGTTGTAGGTAAGAGCCACATGTAGTGAAAGTAAAGCTGCTGTCAAAATGAAGACCACAATTGACTGAGTAGGCATCAAAGATTTCTGTTAAAGTTAATTAGTTGGGGTGGGAAGGAGATTAGAGAGGAACTACCTTCCAATGAATGGTGTCATTGGTTAACCATCAAGGGCAAATTTCCAAACCAAAAACTGGCACAATAATAACACTCGCTTGAATTAAATTACTTACTAAGTTATTTGCTCCTTATTTTTATGTGGCTTTGGTGGCTGTCCAAAATGACTACAGATAGCATATTAAGGCTAAAATTGTGTTTTTAGTAATTTGCAACCTGAATTCCATTTTTTGATTAGTCCTCCACCATTAATGCTGCCCTCACCTACATCTTCTCTATATCCTGAACATCCATACTCAACCCATCTTCCCACTGCCTGAACAGTGATAGAATTCCTCTTGCCTTATCTACCACCCCATGAACCTCCACATCGAGCACATCTTCCACCATCTCCAAAGGAACCCTACCACCAAACATAACTTTGCCTCCTCCCTCTCTCCACCTTCTGCAGGGATCACTCCCTCTGCGATTCCCTTGTCCATTTGTCCCCCCCACCCCCACTAATCTCTCTCCCTGCAAGCGGCCAAAGTGCTGTAAATGCCTATTCATCTCTTCCCTCACCTCCAAGCGATCCTTCTAGCTGAGGCAATACTTCACCTGCACATCTGCTGGGGTCATCTATTGTGTCCGGTGCTCCTGATACGGCTTCCTCAACGTTGCTGAGACCCGTTGTAAATTGGGGGATCTCTTCATTGGGCACCTCTGCTCCATCCACCAAAAGCGGAACTTCCTGGTGGCCAAACATTTTGATTCTCTTTCTTATTCCTGTTGTGACATGTCAGTCCATGGCCTCCTCTTGTACCATGACGAGGCCCTGCCCCCCAGGATGGAGGAGTAACACCTTATACTCTACCTGGGTAGACTTCAACCTGATGGCATGAATATAAATTTCTCCTTCTGGTAAAAAGATATTTCCCTCCCCCTTCCCTCTTCCTCTATTCCCTACTCCAGCCCCTTACCTCTTCTCATCCACATATCACCTCCCCCTGGTTCCCCTCCTCCTTCCATTTCTCCTATGGTCCACTCTCCTCCCCTATCATATTCCTTCCTCTCCAGCCCTTTACCTTTCCCACCCACCTGGCTTCACCTATCACCTTTTAGCTTTCCTCCTTCTCCCCCCCCCCACCTTTTTATTCTGGCATCTTCCCCCATCCTTTCCAGCCCTGATGAAGGGTCTTGGCTTGAAGCATTGACTGTTTATTCATTTCCTGACCTGCTGAGTTCCTCCAGCATTTTCTGTGTGATGCTCTATAAAAGACCTTTAGACCATAAGACCATAAGATATACAGTAGAAGCAGAATGACCATAGCATGCTTTTCAGATGAGAACTAATAATTACAACTTCTCAGTTCAATTCACAGTGCTAAATCATTTACCATAATCATAAAAAATTATGGACACTTGCCTTTGGGTTTGAATTGTGGAACTTTAATACCTCTATTCACAATTTCATGTCTTAAAATATTCGATGTCGGCTTCAAAAGTAATAAAGTATGTCTTTTTGTTTTATTGTCAATAATAAATTGAATAAGGTAGCTTATAGTATAACATTGATTACATAACATGTTCTTTTTTATCTTAGTAGTTACATTTCAAATAGCATGATGCAAAAGAATCTCTTAAATGTGCCCCTCTTGTTAGTTAAATCAAATGTCACCCTCTGTTGCCTGGGATATGTTAATTAGGGAGAAAATGTAGATATGAAGGAGAATATATGATTTGAGTTTCATGTCCAGATAAAACTGTTAGACTAACAACAGAAAGTCAATTATATTACCGCAAGAACTGCTCTTCCTCGTGCTGGTTAAACAAATGTGCAAAAGGTCTAAAATTGTATCTGTGAGAGTGAAGATGGAATACATACCATGATGAGTTTATTTAATTAAGAATTTGAATGGAATAATCAAATACAACTGATTAAATCTAGTGAATTTTCATAAACAAAACTGACCAAATAATGCATAAACATTTAGTCATGAGTGAGATATGAAGGTCGATTCAGTTGTTGAATATTTATGGTATGCATGCAGTCTGAGATGATTTTCCTGCATATGCCAAGAAATTTTAATCAAGTTACTGCATATAACTGTAAATAAGTGCATTTACTTTCAAACCTAAGCTGACAAATAGGGGCACTCATGTATATAGTACGTCTTCTTGTGAGAAGTTTTTACTTTGCGTTTAAGAGCCCTGGCTCTCAATGCTGTTTTGTGTTCCCATTGAAGCTAAACAATGCTGAATAGAAAATCTATATTTACGGTAGAGTAGATGTGGATAAGTAGATAATGCATCATTTCAGTTACAGTAAATAGATTCCAATTATAACTAATGGGCTGTGATGCCTAGATTGAAAATGCAATGGTTACTATTTATAAGGTTATTCATAAATTTGACCTTCCTGCAAAACAGAAAGAGTTAGTGTGGTTTGTTTCTGAATAAATAGTGCTTTTTTTCCTGTGGTTCCTGTTTCAGTCTGTTTTCTATTGAAAACTGAGCTACGTCTGCCATTCTACTGACTGGCACATTGCAGGCTGCAGGTATACATGCTGAGGGATGCACTGAAAGTTGGTGCAGGCACTGCAACTGCTCCTTGGGGCAGAATCACAGTGTAGGGTTCTTCCAATAATGGAAAGGTAGGATCCATGGTAGGTGAGGAAGCCTCCCAATTATTGTAGTAGTGCACCATCCGGGGCGGGGGGCTTCATACGAGCGGCAACAGTCCAATTGGTTTTAAGGAATGCAATAGAACACTACTTAACATTTAGACCATGAATGTAACAATGAAAAGGCATTCCACAATTTATTTGTGTAAATGGAACTCAGCAGGTCAAGCAGCATCCATAGAGAGGAATAAAGAGTTGACGTTTCAAGCTGAGACCCTTCATCAGGACTCTTGATGAAGGTTCTTGACCCGAAACGTTGACTCTTTATTCCTCTTCATAGATGCTGCCTGACCTGCTGAGTTCCTCTAGCATCTTGTGTGTTATTCTCTAGTTCCAGCATTAGCAGAATGCCTTGTGTTTATTATTTGTGTAAATAGTTTTATTATTATGACTAAAGTTCATCTTGATATTAAAAAAAATCATTCTGCATCCCATTGATATGACACAGTAAAGTCATTACAAAGGCATGACCTTACAAACCAGAAGTTCAGATCCCTTAATGAGGTTTAGAATTTTCACATTATTTTCTAATTGTACCAATAAAGAGACTCCCAAACTCACATAATTGGCATAAAATGTCAAGTGGTTTGTTAATATCTTGTAGGAAAGCAGATCTGCTACCCTTACACTATGCTGTCCTGAGTTACCATTGACACTAGAACAATGCCAAATAGAAAATCTATATTTACAGCTGAGTAGCTGCATATAGGTAGAAAATGCATCATTTCAGTTACAGAAAATAAGTGGATTCCGATTCTTGCTAATGACTACCTTAAGGGTGTCAAAGCTTATGGGGAGAATGGGGTTAAGAGAGATAATAAATCAGAGTAGATGGGCTGAATGGCCTAATTTCACTCTTATGTCTTTTGGTCTTATCTTATTTGGCTGACATATGATTGAATCTTTACTGTCATCAGACCCTATACAGCAAGTCCGTCAGTTGTGTTAAACCATTTACAGCAATTCAGCAGGAAAGTCCACCACCGTCTTTGCTGGACAACAGGAATGGGTGGGTTAGGAGTGGAAGATGTGTGCCAGTGATCCCCAGGAAAGCAGTTCAGGGTCTCACTAGCTTCTGTTGAGGATGAAAATTGGATGAAGGCACAACTTGATCTTTGTGTTTATGCCCTCCACAACCAGTGATTCCCAGTCCAGGTTCCCATGTTAGTAACTGCTCATCTGGGATCTTGGCAAAAATCACCCAAAGAGAAAAGGTAAATGAAATACTGTTGAATTCCAACAACCTGTTGTGAAATATAAGCTTGTGAGCTCTAAATGCATCAATAAACATTTGATATAGTTTTCGACATTAACATTGATTTTCGTACCACACAAAAAAAATTATAATTGACCTGGAAAGGAACTCTTAATAGGTCATTCTTTTCATGTCATTCAATTGCAAGCTAAGATAATTGCTTTCATTCTCCTGCTGTGACTACACTTTGTATAAAAGGATGAAGAAGAATACCCGATTTGTTGGTAATTGGCTGGGCTAATTTATCGCTTGGTTTATCCCTCCCACCAGATCTGCAAAGCAAAGTAACTGCTGATTATTTCCAGAATTTCCCATTTTGTGTTGGCAAATTTCCAAGATTTAGAGTATTTTACTTTTGAAATGGTAGATAAAAATATTTTCACCTATCACTCCAGTGAAATAAATTTTTAACAAATTCCTGACAGCCTTGTATATTAATACACTTTGAACAGTCTTTACTCTAAGGGGCAATTTAGTTAATGCATCAGCATGACTCTCGATAAGGGAGGTAACTTGACCATCCAGGGGAAACTCAAATGGTCGTAGTGAGGACATACAGCTTCCATATAAACAGTACCCAAAGCTAGGATTGAAGTCAAGTCCGTGGACCTGTGAGGCTCTACTGCTAACATCAGCTCCATTGTCGTGTCCTCAACAAAAGCCGTGCTGCCTGTATCAGCAGAATAGATGGAGGGCTTCAACATTTTGGATCATTGGATTGAACTGACTTTATTACTTACATACTTCATATACATGAGGAGTAAAAATTTTTACATCATGCCTCCGTCTAAATGTGCAATGTGCAATTTATAGTAATTTATAATAAATAGTATGTACAACAGGACATAGAAAGATAGAAACATAGAAAAATAGGTGCAGGAGTAGGCCATTCAGCCCTTCGAGCCTGCACCGCCATTTATTATGATCATGGCTGATCATCCAACTCAGAACCCTGCACCAGCCTTCCCTCCATACCCCCTGATCCCGGTAGCCACAAGGGCCATATCTATCTCCCTCTTAAATATAGCCAATGAGCTGGCCTCAACTGTTTCCTGTGGCAGAGAATTCCACAGAGTCACCACTCTCTGTGTGAAGAAGTTTTTCCTAATCTCAGTCCTAAAAGGCTTCCCCCTTATCCTCAAACTGTGACCCCTCGTTCTGGACTTCCCCAACATCGGGAACAATCTTCCTGCATCTAGCCTGTCCAATCCCTTTAGGATTTTATACGTTTCAATCAGATCCCCCCTCAATCTTCTAAATTCCAACGAGTACAAGCCCAGTTCATCCAGTCTTTCTTCATATGAAAGTCCTGCCATCCCAGGAATCAATCTGGTGAGCCTTCTTTGTACTCCCTCTATGGCAAGGATGTCTTTCCTCAGATTAGGGGACCAAAACTGCACACAATACTCCAGGTGTGGTCTCACCAAGGCCTTGTACAACTGCAGTAGTACCTCCCTGTTCCTGTACTCGAATCCTCTCGCTATAAATGCCAGCATACCATTTGCCTTTTTCACCGCCTGCTGTACCTGCATGTCCACTTTCAATGACTGGTGTATAATGACACCCAGGACACGTTGCACCTCCCCTTTTCCTAATCGGCCACCATTCAGATAATAATCTGTTTTCCTATTTTTGCCACCAAAGTGGATAACTTCACATTGAATTGCATCTGCCATGAATTTGTCCACTCACCCAACCTATCCAAGTCACCCTGCATCCTCTTAGCATCCTCCTCACAGCTAACACTGCCGCCCAGCTTCGTGTCATCCGCAAACTTGGAGATGCTGCATTTAATTCCCTCATCCAAGTCAGTAATATATATTGTAAACAACTGGGGTCCCAGCACTGAGCCTTGCGGTACCCCACTAGTCACTGCCTGCCATTCTGAAAAGGTCCCGTTTATTCCCACTCTTTGCTTCCTGTCTGCTAACCAATTCTCCATCCACATCAATACCTTACCCCCAATACCGTGTGCTTTAAGTTTGCACACTAATCTCCTGTGTGAGACCTTGTCAAAAGCCTTTTGAAAATCCAAATATACCACATCCACTGGTTCTCCCCTATCCACTCTACTAGTTACATCCTCAAAAAATTCTATGAGATTCGTCAGACATGATTTTCCTTTCACAAATCCATGCTGACTTTGTCCGATGATTTCACCGCTTTCCAAATGTGCTGTTATCACATCTTTGATAACTGACTCCAGCAGTTTCCCCACCACCGATGTTAGGCTAACCGGTCTATAATTCCCCGGTTTCTCTCTCCCTCCTTCTTTAAAAAGTGGGGTTACATTAGCCACCCTCCAATCCTCAGGAACTAGTCCAGAATCTAACGAGTTTTGAAAAATTATCACTAATGCATCCACTATTTCTTGGGCTACTTTCTTAAGCACTCTGGGATGCAGACCATCTGACCCTGGGGATTTATCTGCCTTTAATCCCTTCAATTTACCTAACACCACTTCCCTACTAACATGTATTTCGCTCAGTTCCTCCATCTCACTGGACCCTCTGTCCCCTACTATTTCTGGAAGATTATTTATGTCATCCTTAGTGAAGACAGAACCAAAGTAATTATTCAATTGGTCTGCCATGTCCTTGCTCCCCATAATCAATTCACCTGTTTCTGTTTGTAGGAGACCTACATTTGTCTTTACCAGTCTTTTCCTTTTTACATATCTATAAAAGCTTTTACAGTCAGTTTTTATGTTCCCTGCCAGTTTTCTCTCATAATCTTTTTTCCCCTTCCTAATTAAGCCCTTTGTCCTCCTCTGCTGAACTCTGAATTTCTCCCAGTCCTCAGGGGAGCCACTTTTTCTGGCTAATTTGTATGCTACTTCTTTGGAATTGATACTATCCCTAATTTCTCTTGTCAGCAACGGGTGCACTACCTTCCTTGATTTATTCTTTTGCCAAACTGGGATGAACAATTGTTGTAGTTCATCCATGCAACCTTTAAATGCTTGCCATTGCATATCCACCGTCAATCCTTTAAGTGTCATTTGCCAGTCTATCTTAGCTAATTCACGTCTCATACCTTCAAAGTTACCCCCTCTTTAAGTTCAGAACCTTTGTTTCTGAATTAACTATGTCACTCTCCATCTTAATGAAGAATTCCACCATATTATGGTTACTCTTACCCAAGGGGCCTCTCACGACAAGATTGCTAATTAACCCTTCCTCATTGCTCAAAACCCAGTCCAGAATAGCCTGCTCTCTAGTTGGTTCCTTGACATGTTGGTTCAAAAAACCATCCCGCATACATTCCAAGAAATCCTCTTCCTCAGCACCTTTACCAATTTGGTTCACCCAATCTACATGTAGATTGAAGTCACCCATTATAACTGCTGTTCCTTTATTGTACACATTTCTAATTTCCTGTTTAATACCATCTCCGACCTCACTACTACTGTTAGGTGGCCTGTACACAACTCCCACCAGCGTTTTCTGCCCCTTAGTGTTATGCAGCTCTACCCATATCGATTCCACATCTTCCCGGTTTATGTCCTTCCTTTCTAATGCGTTAATCTCCTCTTTAACCAGCAACGCCACCCCACCTCCTTTTCTTTCATGTCTATCCCTCCTGAATATTGAATATCCCTGAATGTTGAGCTCCCATCCTTGGTTACCCTGGAGCCATGTTTCTGTGATCCCAACTATATCATAATCATTAATAACAATCTGCACTTTCAATTCATCCACCTTGTTATGAATGCTCCTTGGATTGACACACAAAGCCTTCAGGCGCTCTTTTACAACTCTCTTAGCCCTTATACAATTATGTTGAAAGGTGGCCCTTTTTGATGCTTGCCCTGGATTTGTCGGCCTGCCACTTTTACTTTTCTCCTTACTACTTTTTGCTTCTACCCTCACTTTACACCCCTCTGTCTCTCTGCACTGGTTCCCATCCCCCTGTTGTGAACTAACCTCCTCTCCTAGCCTCTTTAATTTGATTCCCACCCCCCAACCATTCTAGTTTAAAGTCACCTCAGTAGCCCTCACTAATCTCCCTGCCAGGATATTGGTCCCCCTATGATTCAAGTGTAACCCGTCCTTTTTGTACAGGTCACGCCTGCGCCAAAAGAGGTCCCAATGATCCAAAAACTTGAATCCCTGCCTCCTGCTCCAATCCCTCAGCCACGCATTTATCCTCCACCTCATCGCATTCCTACTCTCACTGTCGTGTGGCACAGGCAGTAATCCCGAGATTACTACCTTTGCAGTCCTTTTTCTCAACTCCCTTCCTAGCTCCTTATATTCTCCTGCCAGGACCTCTTCCCTTTTCCTACCCATGTCATTGGTACCTATATGTACCACGACCTCTGGCTTCTCACCCTCCCACTTCAGGATATCTTGAACACGATCAGAAATACCCCGGACCCTGGCACCAGGGAGGCAAACTACCATCCGGGTCTCTGGACTGCGTCCACAGAATCGCCTATCTGACCCCCTTACTATCAAGTCCCCTATCACAACTGCCCTCCTCTTCTTTTCCCTACCCTTCTGAGCTACAGGGCCGGACTCTGTGCCGGAGGCACGGCCACTGTCGCTTCCCCCGGGTAAGCTGTCCCCCCCAACAGTACTCAAACAGGAGTACCTATTGTTAAGGGTCACAGTCACCGGGGTACTCTCTATTACCTGACTCTTCCCCTTCCCCCTCCTAATCGTGACCCACTTGTCTGCCTCCCATGGCCCTGGTGTGACCACCTGCCTGTAACTCCTGTCTATCAACTCCTCACTCTCCCTGACCAGACGAAGGTCATCGAGCTGCAGCTCCAGTTCTGTAACGCAGTCCCTTAGGAGCTGCATCTCGATGCACTTGGCGCAGATGTAGGCGTCCGGGAGGCTTGGAGACTCCAGGGCCTCCCACATCCGACACCGAGAACAACAAACTGCCCTCACACTCATACTGCCCCTCTCCTCAAACAACAACAGAAAATGAATGCCAAACCTTCCTCGCCTCGCCCGTTTCCGCCTAAGCCCGTTGAGCCAAAGCCCTTAAGTCTTCACTCTGCTCCCGGCTCACTCTGCCACCCGCAAACTACGCTGCCCGCTGTATGAGGCTCTGTTCCTTTTAAATCTGCCGCACTGCACTGCCCGACATCACATGCCTGCGCAGTCCCGCCTCTTTGAACGCCGTTGGAGAAAAAATCCCGAAAATTTCAAAAATGTCTTCCTCCGCACTCCCGCTCCGACTCTCAGACCTCCTTCTTCGAATCAAACCCGAAGCAGGATTTCTGCCCTTTTAAATCTGACGCGCTGCACTGCCCGACGTCACACGCCTGCGCAATCCCGCCTCTCTGAACGCCGTTGGAGAAAAAAAAATGAAAATTTCAAATAGTCTTCCTCCGCACTCCCGCTCCGACTCTCAGACTTCCTTCTTCGAATGGAAAGGACAGTCAATGTAACATAGAAATACAGTTATATCAGCATGAATGAACCAGTCTGATGGCCTAGTGGAAGAAGCTGTCCCAGAGCCTGTTGGCCCTGGCTTTTATGCTGCGGTACCGTTTCCCAGATGGTAGCAGCCGGAACAGTTTATGGTTGGGGGTGACTGGGGTCCCCAATGATCCTTCAGGCCCTTTTTACACACCTTTGTAAATATCCTGAATAGTGGGAAGTTCACATCTACAGATGCGCTGGGCTGTCCGCACCACTCTCTGCAGAGTCCTGTGATTAAGGGAGGTACAGTTCCCATACCAGGCAGTGATGCAGCCAGTCAGGATGCTCTCAATTGTGCCCCTGTAGAAAGTTCTTAGGATTTGGGTTTCCCATACCAAACTTCTTCAACTGTCTGAGGTGAAAGAAGCGCTGTTGTGCCTTTTTCACCACACAGCCACTATATATAGACCAGGTGAGATCCTTAGTGATATGTATGTCGAGGAACTTAAAGCTGTTCACCCTCTCAACCCCAGATCCATTGATGTCAATAGGAGTTAACCTGTCTCCATTCCTCCTGTAGTCCACAACCAGCTCCTTTGTTTTTCTGACTTTGAGGGAGAGGTTTTCATGACACCACTGTGTCAGGGTGATAACTTCTTCTCTGTAGACTACCTCATTATTATTTGAGATTAGGCCAATCAATGTAGTATCGTCAGCAAATTTAATTAGCAGATTGGAGCTCCGGGTGGCGATACAGTCACGGGTATACAGAGAGTAAAGGAGGGGGCTTAGGACACAGCCACATTGAGCTCGTTTCCAGGGAAGGTGGGACTTGTACAGAAGGGACGCTTTGCATCTGAACTGCAGGGGGACTAATATCCTTGTGGGAATGTTTGCTCGTGCTGCACTGGGGGCTGTAAACTAGAATTGTAAGGGGATGGGAACCAGAGTTCCAGAGCAGATAGCGGAGTGGTTGTGGGGAAAGATGTTGTTAAGGCTACAATCAAAAGGTTGAGCCTGGTAGGAATCATGTTTGGTGTTGCGTCTATTTCATTGCAAATAGCTATTGTAGGTGAGGAAGGTGAGCTAAGAACATGGATCAGCACGTAGAATTATGAAATTGCAGCTATTAGTGAGACTTGGTTGCAGGAAGGGCAAGACTGCCAGCTCGGTGTTCCAGGGTTCTGTTGTTTTAGACATGATAGAAGAGGAGGTATTAAAGGGGGAGTGTGGCATTACTAGTCAGGGAAAAAGTGACTGAGCTCAGACAGGAGGACTTGTCTACTGAGGCTATATGGGTGGAACTGAGGAATAAGAAAGGACTGATCACGTTAATGGGATTACATTAAAGATTACCCAATAGTCAGCAGGATTTCTAAGAGCAACTTTGTAGAGAGATAGCAGACAGTTGCAATAAAAATAAGGTTGTGATAGATGATTATAACTTTTTACATATTGACTGGGACTCTGATACTGTAAAATGGCTGGATAGGACATGTCACGTGTGTCACATGTGTTGAGGAAAGTTTTCTTATGGAGGGCCCAACTAGAGAAAGTGTGATACTAGATCTCCTCTCAGGGAGACAGGACAGATGACAGAAGTGTGTGTAGGGGAACACTTTGGACCTAGTGATCATAATTCCATTAGTTTCAAGATAATTATGGAGAAGGATAGGACTTGTCCTCAGGTTGAGATTCTAAATTGGAGAAAGGCCAATTTTGATGGCATTAGAAAGGATTTGACAAAAGCCTTCAAAATTAATATTTTGAAAGTACAGATTGTGTGTGTTCCTATTAGAATAAAAGACAATGTTAACAGGTTTAGGGAACCTTGGTTTTTGAGAGATATTGAGGCCTGGGTTAAGAAGGAGGTACATAGCAGGTACAGACAGCAAGGAACAAATGAGGTACCTGAGGAGTATAAGAAATGCAAGAGGACTCTTAAGATGGAAATCAAGAGAGCTAAAAGAAGGTGTGAGGTTGCTTTAGCAGATGAGATGAAGGGATTTAACAATTATATTAAGAGCAAAAGGATAGCAAGGGACAAAGTTAGCCTTCTCTGAGATGAGCGGGTCATCTGTGCGTGGAACTAAGAGTGATGGGGGAGATCTTAAATTATTTTTTTGCATATGTAATTACTCAGGAGATGGATAGAGAATGCAAAACAGCAGTGAGGTTATAGACTGCATATGGATTACAAAGGAGGAGGTGCTTGCTGTTTCAAGGAAAATTAAGGTGGATAATTTCCCAGGCTTGACAAGAACTTCTCTTGGACCTTATGGGAAGCCTGTGCAGAAATTGCAGGGGCCCTTGCAGAAGTATTTGAAATGTCATCAGCCGGGGTGAGGTGCAGAAGGACTGGCGGATAGCTAGTGGGCTTCCATTGTTTGAGAAAGGTTCAAAGGCTAAGCTCGGAAATTATAGGCCAGTGATTCTGACATCAGCAGTGGGTAAATTATAGAAAGGATTCTAAGGGACTGGATATGTAAGTATTTGTACAGACAAAGTCTGATCAGGGATAGTCAACAGGGCTTTGTACATGAGAGGTTGTGTTGATTCAATCGTATAGAGTTTTTCAAGGAGGTCACCAGGAGGTTGATGAAGGAAAGTCAGTGGATATTTTCTACGTGGACTTCAACAAGGCCTTTGGCAAGGTTCCACATGAGAGATTGGTTAAGAATTGTGTTAGGGCAGCATGGTAGCATAGATATTACAGTTCAAGGTATCAAAATTTGGAGTTCAATTCCGGTGCCATCTGTAAGGGGAATTTCTTCACTCAGAGGGTGTTGAGAGTGTAGAATGAGTTGCCAGCAGAAGTGGTGGATGAGGGTTTGATTTCAATATTTAAGAGGAGTTTGGATAAGCACATGGAGGGCTACTGTCCAGGTGCAGGTAGATGAGACTAGGCAGAACCCTTGTTTGGCATGGACTAGATGGGCTCAAGGGCCTATTTCTGTACTGTAGTGTTCTATGACTCTCAGAAACAGCTCACTAAACAGAAGTTTTAGAAGTGATATCAGTGATGACCAACCACTGTGCTAGAAAACATAGAACAGATTGGTATAGCATAGGAGTGGGTCCTTTAGCCTATAATGTCTGCGCTGAACACGATGCCAAATTGAACTAAATCTCTTCTGCCTGTACATGATCCATATTGCATCATTCCATGTGTTGATCGTAAAGCCTCTTAAATGTCACCATTATATCTACTTCCACTGCTACCCCAGCAGCTTATTACAGTTACCTACCACACTCTGTGTAAAATAAAACCTCGTCCCACACATCTCCTTTGTCCGGCCTCTGTTTATAGTTTGTACCCGTTAATCTTGTCTCCTCTGCATCCTTTCTAAAGCCTCCACATCCTTGCTGTGATGGGGTCACCAGTATTGCACACAATACTCCAAATGACACCGTAACTCCCAAATTTTATATAGTTACAGCATGACTTCCTTACTCTTCCACTTAATGCTCCAGCAATGTAGGCAAGCAGAAAATATGTCTTCTTTACCACCCTATCTGTTTCCATAGCCACTTTCAGGGAGCTAAGGGCTTGGACCCGAAGATCCTTCTGAACATCAGTACTGCTGAGGATCCTGCCATTAAATATACTTAATGGAGCAGCATGGTATTGTAGTGGTTGGCGCAATGCTGTTACAGCATTAGCTGCAAGATCAGGATTCAATTCCCACCAATGTCAGTGAGGGATCTGTACATTCTCCCCTTGACTACGGGGGTTTCTTCTGGATGTTCCAGTTTCCTCCCACATTCCAAAGTTGTATGGTTAGACTTGGTGGGTTGTGGGGATGCTACATTGGCATCAGAAGTGTAGCAACACTTGTAGGCTGCCCAGCACAGTCCTCGCTGATTTGATTTGATGCAAACTATGTGTGCCAGTGTGCACTCGGTGGTCACTTTATTAAGTACACTTGTACACCTGTCCATTAATGCAGCTATCTAATTAGCCAATCATAGCGCAGCAAATCAATGCGTACATGGTCAAGTTCCGGTCTAAGATGGCACTGGTGATGAGGAACAGAAAAACCATCCAGTGAGTGGCAGACACGAGGAAATCTGCAGATGCTGGAATTGCAAGCAACACACATAAAAGTTGCTGGTGAACGCAGCAGGCCAGGCAGCATCTATTGGAAGAGGTACAGTTGACATTTCGGGCCGAGACCCTTCGTCAGGACTCCTCTGAGACCTGACGGAGGGTGTCGGCCCGAAACGTCGACTGTACCTCTTCCAGTAGATGCTGCCTGGCCTGCTGCATTCACCAGCAACTTTTATGTGTGTTGCAGTGAGTGGCAGTTCTGTGGGTGAAACACCTTGTTGATGACAGAGGTCAGAGGAGAATGGCCATTCTTGCTCAAGCTGACAGGAAGGCAACCACACATTACAACTGCGGTGTGTAGAAGAGCATCTCTGAGCGCACAACATGTCGAACCTTGAAGTGGATGGGCTTCAGCAGCAGAAGACCACACATATACACAAAGTGAACAGGAGACAAGTAAAGCTCATCATTAATATTTAATCTTTATTTTTCCCTCTTATATTTGATCTGTACAACACCTCACACTTGCTTGGATTAAGCTCCATCTGCCATTTCTCTGCCCAAGTCTGAACTGATCTATATCCTGCTATATCCTTTGAGACCCCTCTACACTGTTCACTGCTCCACCAATCTTTATGTTGTCTGCAAGCATGCTATCTCAATAATGGAGCCCATGCATCTTAATTATCTGGATCAGCCTACCTTGAGGGATCTTGTCAAATGCCTTACTTCTGTGTTAGAACTTGATGCACTGCATAGTTAAAGATGACATGGAATGAACAGGATGGCACTTACATGGAAAATAAACAATGCATTACCCAGACAGTAGCTGGATCCCATGGAAATGTATTCTGTCTTGCAGAGTTACATTCAGGATAGCAAGAGAAAGAAAGCTATAGATTTTTCTCTTTTTAGATAATATGGTTGCCATGCACTACATGTTGAGAATCAAGTAACATGGCTTATTCATCAAGATATGGAACAAAAGCTGAATCAAATCTGAATCGTTAGTCCTGACGAAGGGTCTCGGCCTGAAACGTTGACTGCACCTCTTCCTAGAGATGCTGCCTGGCCTGCTGCGTTCACCAGCAACTTTTATGCGTGTTGCTTGAATTTCCAGCATCTGCAGAATTCCTGTTGTCTGAATCAAATCTTGTTTTGTTCCACTTTTTAAGTTTTCAATGCAGCAGTGTTTCATCTTTCACCCTTAACCTATGACCTCTATTTCTAGTCTCATCCAAACTCTGTGGAAAAAGCTTGCTTGCATTTGCCCTGTCTATACCCCTCATAATTTTGTATACATCTATTGAATCTCTCCTCATTCTCCTATGCTCCAGGGAATATACCTATCCAACCTCAGGGAATAAACCTATCCAATCTTTCCCTGTAACTTATAAATCATAAATGTCAATTAATTTGTGTGCAACAGCAGGGCGTCCTAAATTATTTGGGGTGGGGAATCCCATCTAGCCCTTGCCATGGATGCATCAAATTTGAGCACATCCCTTAGAATACAGTACTGGACTTTGGAGCATGCCAGTTTGTGGCATTCAGTCATGGACGACACATTACTCTAGAAGCCCAGTGTTTCAGACACAGCACTTTTTTGTTTCTCAGTTATAATGGATTCATAATATATAAAGGAAATAGAATTGGTAAAATCTTTCTCTGCTTTTGTTGTCTGATCAGCTTAATACATTTTTTTACAATGTGTTGGTGCTACTCACATTTCATTTAAGCGATATATCCATTAAGTTTGTGAGGCTCTTCTGCAGGACCTCACCCTCTGTGTCCAGTGGTGGCAGGGCCTGATAGATACTACGGTCTGTCCCCACAGACCATTTATGATAACCACACTCAGTAGGTATTCCTGCACCCTTGAATATGCCAGTCAACAGCTATGGACATCTCATTATACAGAAGGACTATTAAATTTTGGCATTTTTCATCAAGTTGATGATTGTCTCAGTGTACATCCCTGTATATAGGCCATGGACCAGAGAGGTACGCTGCGGTCATAATATCCTTTTCCAAACCTTCTTAGCAAATGCACTGTTCATAAAAAGGTGGATGATGGTTTCATCTCGGGGATCAAGAACCTGATGGCAAGGGTCCTTTTCATTGCCACCCAGGCAACATCTAGGTACTTCTTTGGTGAGTCCTAACCCAATTAGGCATTCTGCCAAATGACTATGCCAGTCCTGATTGGAAAACCATCCCACTGGATCCACCATGCCCTTCTCCCTCAAGGCTGGCAGGTTGTTCCGTGCTGACCACGGCCTGATATACTTGTGTTTTTTGGCAGAAATGTCTAACTTGGAAGGCAGGTTGTGCAGCAAGGTCCAACTGAATGGAACATTGTACAGCAATGGGGCCAGGCTTGCTCTTTGTACACCAGGAGCTGGTAAAACCTCAGCACACAACAATATTTAGTGTCGGAGTACTTTGTTTCTGCACACAGCTTGATGCAGCCATAGAGCATATGATCTCTAACTAATGCTGGTAAAATCATTGCAGAGCATGCTGCTTAAGGTGACAAGGCCCTTTGGGAGATAATTACCCTTTCAAGGCTAATGATCTTTTAGCCTGTCCTCATTTTGACATGAAAATACACGACAATATTTGATTTTTTTTTGCAGAACATCTTACTAGAATTACCTTTTCTGTGATGTTAAGCTCTTTGGGCAAAAAATATTTGTCATTAGTGAGATTTTATTGCATAAGCAATGACTGGTGATTTACTATAATTTCACATTTAATTTACTGTCAGAAGTACATTATGACATGAAATGGAACATTAGATCTAATAATGCAGATTAAGCAGTTTTACTAGTGGAAATGAACCACTTAACCTTCTATAACAAGTAGGGTACTATTTCTGCTGATTGGAAACAGAATTAAAACCCCGCTAGGTCCTAAATTACATTATGGTAAACAGCATAAATCTGAATTCCTGGTTCTGCAACCCCTTAAGCAAGAGTATTGATAATAGCTGGGGTCACCCATCTCGAAAAGACACTGTCCAAAAGATGGCGATTTTTCAGATTTTACTTCAAAAACCCATATAAAGAGGAAATTCTTGGCTCAAAAATAACTTTTTGGCTGTAGCAGATAATTATTGAAATTCAAACTCTAAATGATTTCAAAATGAAAATGAATTGACAACTTCATGGCTCAATTTGCAAATTTAAACAGGTGACGAGAAAGAAGGTGACTTGTAATAAAGTACTCACATTGTTGTGTCCTTAAGGCAGCTCAAAATGTTTTATCACTTTGTATTATATTTGACTTTATCTACAGTAGTATGACAGAGCTGCTGGGACCAGCTAATTTGCACACTAACACTCATCATTGCCATCATTATGCGCTGTGTCATATGATGTGGGCGATCATGGTCTTCCATCTGTCCATGACCATGACTGTTCTTGGCAAATTTTTCTACAGAAGTGGTTTGCCATTGCCGTCTTCTGGACAGTGCCTTTTCAAGATGGGTGACCCCAGCTATGACCAATACTCTTCAAAGATTATCTGACTTGCTTAAGGAGTCGCAGAACCAGCTGATATGTACCAGCTGCTCATTCGACCATCACCCCGGTTGGGGGGCTAAATAGGTGCTACACCTTGTCCAAAGGTGACCTGCAAGCTTGCAGAGGGAAGGAGTGCCTTTGGTTGAAACGTATCTCTACCCACCACCCAAGCACAAATACTTGAGCAGGTAAATCATACTTGGTGAGATCTCAGAAACAGAAATTAATTTATGAATGCATGATTTGTTTTTGGTTTACATCCAACCAGAGGGAACTTTGATTTAGAAATTGTGAAACTTGCTGCTGAAGGTGGACTTCAAAACTTTACTGGAAGTGATCAAACTTGTTGGCTCGTGGGTTTGAAAGAGCCTATTTGTTCTGTCATATGAGAGTGAAGGGTTTTACCTGTATTAATTGCACCATTACAAGCCCTACTCTTTTAATACTTGGAAATACTATTGGTAGATAAGGTCAACTACCTTCCAGGATTGTCCTGGAGTTTCCACAATTAAAAATTTCTCTTGGAAACAACAAGTTACTAAAGAGAAATATATAGGGGTATGAAGAAAATTATGTTCCATTTAAATTTCTTTGAAAATCATTTTGGCATAAAAATATTTGGAGGGGTTAAAATAGCTGATTGGAAAAGGTGATTGGAGGCGGGAAATGATGGGACAGTGTTTCCAGGAACAGATACAACTAGAGACACTACACAAGTGGTTATGGGTTAAAATTCTATTCTTCTATTGCCTGTAATACCTGCTTGAGGCTCTACTTAATTCACCAGACTTCCATCTAACCAATGATCCCTATTAATCAGGACTCCTGCCTTGTTTTCATGTATTCCATGGGCTCTCCCTTGCTTCGTGTTGCTGCTCAAACCCATATCTTATAGTTTTCACACACTGATGGTGATTCAACCAAGAGCCACCTCACTGAAGCAGAACTCTCAATGCTGCATGGATCTTGAAGAACAACACGCCACACACTGGTACCTCAGCAACTAACTCTAAAGTGTAATAACCCTCATGGTGGTAATGGTGTAGGTTATCCTTGGAATGGCCGATGCTGAAGCTGTGGTGTCAGGGATAAAACCATTATAGATGATAGTACCAGTTTTTATCATCAAAAGCATCCTATCCAGATGCATCATGGTTCAGTATGGTAACTTTCCTGTCTGTGGCCGCAAGAAGCTACAGAGAGTTGTGGACGCAGCTCAGCGCCTCTTGGAAAACATCCTCCTGTCCATGGACTCTGTCTACGTTTCCTGCTCCCTCAGTAAAGCAGCCAACATAATCAAAGTCCTTGAAGCAGCTATCTGGAAACAGAACAAAACTGCTGAGAGTCTAAGCCAGGGTAATTGACACTGTATGGCGCGCTTCCAAAGAATGGATTTCCAAATTGAAAATGGTACATTCGGTCCTTTATTACAAAACCAGCAAAGATGAATGATCTTGTAGTGATAAAAAACTAACAGAACTAAATTAGCAATATAATGGTCTAATTAGTGGTCTATTAGCAATACTAAGTGATATACTAAGGTTATTAGTGTTCGAGTAGCGTAACTAAGTTAGCATCCCAATTAGCGTAATTAGTGGTTGAACTAAATTCAAGTAATTGGTGATCTGGTTAGCATTCAAATTAGCAGAACTAAGCGTTCCAATTAGCAGTCAACAAAATATATCATTCCCAGCTGCCTTTAACTCTCAATTTGGACTAAATTAAACAACTAACTAAAACGATGCGTGAATATATACCTATACTCATTTGCTTCTACCACATCCCACCTACGTAACAAATTACCAGAATAATTGGGCCACAAAATACAATACAGATAGAAAATAGATGCATGGCTCCTATGGTCCCCATCCACCTTAGATATTTTCTCTTCTCTGCACTCCCATCAGCCAAAAGATACAAAAACCTGAAAGCACACACCCCTGGACTCAAGGACAGTTACAAGACTATTGAACGGTTCCCTAGTATGATAAAATGGACTCTGGACCTCAGTCTACCAAGCTAAACTTTGCACCTTATTGCCTACCTGCATGGCACTTCCTTTAAAACTGTAACACTTTGTTCTTCACTCTGATATTGTTTCCCTTGTATTAATGAATTGATCTCTGTGAACGGCCAGCAAGACAAATTCTTCACTCTACCTTTGTACGTGTGACAATAATAAACCCATTTACCTATTTTTCCTTCTCACTTTTGATTTACCCCTCAATCCAAAATACTTTCTTGTACCTTTTATCTTCTCACATTCCAGTATCAGCAGCTTAATCATGTATTTATTCACTTCAGATACCCAGTACCTGCAACCCAATTAAACAATACAGGAAATGGCAAGGACCAGGGTTAATTAAATTATCATTCAGTTTCATGTCTGCAGCTCCCAGCCAGCTTCTGATGTGTGTAATTTAGAGTACAGCACAGAAGTGGAATCTACATGCCGTGAGTCACTGAGCACAAGTGTCTTGTATCCAGAGCAGAAAGCGAGGGGTAATCTTCTACACCAGTTCTGCATGATGAACTCATTTTAAGAGTTTGTTGTGACATTGTACAGAAAGGAGTATGTAGAATTAAGTATTTGAAAGATTGGGAAGCCAGCCAGTAAACTTGTGATCACTAACAAAAAGCATGGAGTTGCTAGCACTGCTTTGGCACAGGGCTTTATAGAACTTGGAGCCAATTAGTTCCACTGTAAAAGTACCTTCTAACTGTGTTAATACCCACATAGACCCATACATATTAACCAATGTTGCAGTTTCCACTACAAGGCCGTAAACCATAGTATGTAGAGGCAGAATTAGGCCATTCAGCTCATTGATTATGCTCTACCATTCGATCATGGCTGATTTATTTTTCCTCTGTATTCTCTTGCCTTCTCCATGTAACTGTTGACTCCCTTACTAATCAAGAACCCATCAACCTCTGCTCTTTGACTTGGCCTCCACAGCCATATGTGGCAATGAATTCCACAGATTTACTACTCTCTAGCTAAAGAAATTCCTTTTCATCTAAATGGATGTCCCTTTATTCTCGGACTGTGCTCTCTGATCCTAGATCCACAGTTGAAAGCAGCCTCTCCATGTCCATATCAGGGTGCAAAGGCCAATCGGAGGCTCAGGAAGTTACAGCCTGATGGCCAAAGAATGATCTGGAAGCTGAAGAATAGAGGCCTGTCCCAGTGTTGGAGGACTGCCTGTGTGTGTGGGTGCCTAATCTAATCTACCAAGGCTTTACAATATCTCCCCTCATTCTTCTAAACTCCAGTGAGTACAGGACCAGAGGTATCAAATGACTCTCATACATTAACTCTTCCATTCCTGGGACCATTCTGGTGAACCTCCTCTGGAACCCTTTCCAATGTCAGCACATCCTTAGAAAGAGTACTGAGCAAAATGCAGCTAGGGCACCCTAAGACTTCTGCACAGTACTGTATTTGTCAACGTGGAGAGGAGAGCAAGTTTGTAAATCTGGTGCTAGAAAAGGATGTTGGGAATGGCGAGGGTGGAGCTCTGTGGGAAGGGTATGGGATAGGTGACAGAGAAGGAGTGCTAGGGGTTGAGACACCAGGCAAGGTCATTTGAAGGTCAAGAACAGTCCATAGGCACAGTAAAAAAAATAGTCTCAAAGTCCCTGGGTCCCTGATAGCGGCGGCAAAAGGGAGAAACTCCCTGCCATAAACCTGCAGGCACCATCAACTTGCCGATACCTTGGAAGCAGCCTCTCCGATACAGCCTCCCGAGCACCATCCTCTGCCGAGCGCCTTTGACCTCTCCCCAGCCGTTGAAACACGCAGCTGAGGATTTCGAGGCCTTCAGCTCCAGAGATTCTGGTTACCACTGAGTAGCAACAGTAGCAAAGCAGATATTTCAGAAGTTTTCCAGATGTTCCGCTATGCACTCACGTCTGTCTCCATCAAATCAGGATTGTGCACGGTCCCCTACTTGACAGATAACAGATATTCATCACCGGAGAGGCTGCGCGCGCTGTCGTTGTGCCGCCATCTTCTCCATCATTATAGAATGTCTCTCAGGTGCTTTCTGCTTCCCCCCACCCCCCACTCTACCTTCCCCTTTTCTCAACCATGATTTCCCTCTCCCTGCTCCCTTCCCACTCTCAATCCACAATAGAAACCCATGTCAGAATCAGGTTTATATACTCACATATGTCATGAATTTTGTTTTGTTTTGTGGCAGCAGTACAATGCAATAAATAAAATTACTATGGTTCTGTGCAAAAGTCTTAGGCACCTTAGCTATATAGTATATGTGCCTAAGATTTTAGCACAGTACTGTGCATAATCTATATAGACTGTACATGAGCTTCCTCAAGGACCTCATTGTCAGTAATCCAGTAGTCCTATGTGCTTAAAAGGATTTCCCTGGAACTGGATGTTGACCAGTCACTTCTCCTTTTACAGCCGGGAAGGACAGTACTGAGGACACAAATACTCAAAGAATAACATTTGAATTCAGGGGCTGGCACCTTGTTTCAAGCAAGTGAAATAATTTTGCCAAAATTGAAAGACTCTTTACTGATTTTTGCATCAATTTGTCTTTCAGGTCTGGTAAAGGATCGAGCCACGGCAGCAGAAATGATCCACATTATTTAGAACTTTGTTACCGATCTAGATTTTAGTCTGTGTGTTTTCATAGCAGCTGTATTACCGAAAACAATTACCCTGTAAAATCTGGTGCTCTACAAGAGAACTCTTTTACTATGATCTGCAGTTCATCAGCTGCATTGATACACACCCCTGGGTGTCTTTTGCAAAGAACAGATTGCGATATTGAGCTGATGAGGCTCTCCCTTGCTCTAGAATTGTCTGATCTTGAACAACTGATGCAACATTCAGGCACTGGCTGCTGAAGAGCAATCAACAGAGTGTCAGGCACTGACTATTTCTGGAAAGGGAATGACAAACCACCTACCTTGACAATCAATCGCATAACTATCAGAACAGGTTTCTTATCACTGACATATGTCATGAAATCTGTTGTTTTGTGGATGCTGTATAGTGCAATACATAAAATAGACTATAAACTGCAATAAGAAAATAATATACACTCAGTGGCCACTTTATTAAGTACACCTGCACCCTGCTCATCAGTGCAAATATCTAAACAGGCATGTGGCAGAAACTCAATGCATGAAAGCATGCAGATAAACTCCAGGGTAGGCCTCCAGTCTCCAGGCTTTGGCCATCAGGTTTCAACCTCCGGACTTCCAATCAACCTTCAGGCTTCGATCTTTGGTATTGACTTCTAGGCTAGCCGAGGACCCTAAACTCCAGGCTCACCGATTGACCAGCCCTTGTGCCTCCCCGTGCCGATATCCCAAAATCCATCCACATCACTGGCTTTCGAGCATGGACTAAAGGCCTGACTTCTAACTCCTCCACCTCACTGTCCCTGAACATTACTCTGACCCCTAACTCCCCCTTGTGTTCCCAAAACAATCCCTATAAACTAAAATGAAAAACAACACGGAGAAGTCCGGATCTTAATGCAATAATATGCACCTGCATGTTTGTTGGGCTCATGTGCTCTATCCAGTACTCCCAGTGTGGCTTCCTCTACATCGGTGATACCTGACATAGATTGGGGATCCACTTTGTCAAGCACCTCCATTCCATCTGCAACAGGCCAACCATTTAGCTTCCACTCTCCATTCCTATTCTGATATGTCAGTCAATGGCTTCCTCCACTGCCATGATGAGGCCACTCTCAGGTTGGAGGGGTAAAACCTCATATTCCATCTGGGTAGTCTCCAAACTGACAGCGTGAAAATCAATTTCTCCAACTTCTGGTAATTTGATGCCAGCCTGATGACATGAATTCTGATTTTTCTAACTTTCAGTAATTTATCCCTCCTCCCCCTTCCCTATTTTTCTATTCTCCATTCTAGCTCGACTCTTACCCCTACTTTTCTTCTCACCTGCATATCACCACCCTCTGGTGCCCCACCTCCTTCCTTTTATCCCATGGTCCCCTCTCTCCTATCAGGTTCCTTCTTCTTCAGCCTTTTACCTTTTCTATCTATCACCTCTCATCTTCACACTTCATAAACCCCTCTCCCACATGCTTGATCTCACCTATCACTTGCCAGCTTGCACTCTATCCCCTTACCCCACTTTCTTATTCTAACTTCTTCCCCCTTCCTTTCCAGTTCTAATGAAGGGTCTCAGCTGGAATCACCGACTACTTATTCCTCTCCATAGATGCTGCCTGACCTGCTGAGCTCCCCCATCATTTTGTATGGGTTGATCCATACTTCCAGCATCTGCAGAAATTCTTGTGTTTTTGAAATAATCTCGACTTGCCTGGACTTCTGCAGCACCAAAAATATTCAAGAATCTTGTCATCCTCCATGATAAGGTAGCCCCTTGACTGGCACCCTTCGCATTCATTCCCTAGGCACACTAAATAGCTGCAGTCTGTACGATCTTCAAAGTGTCCTGCATTTACTCAGCTACTCGATTTTCTGACAGTGCCACAGAAGCCCATTGCTTCTGCTCACAAGAAGAATCAGGGAAGTGGGGACATGAGAATGTCACCACTCGCAGTTCAACTGCACATTCCACACTGTCGTGTAGAAATTTACAGCCGGTCCTTCACGTTTTGTGAGCAGCTAATTCTCAACAAGATGTTGTGGATGCCACACCTGCTAGTTGAAGACACAGTAGCGTAGTGGTTAGCACAACACCTTACAGTACAGATGACCCAGGTTTAATTCCCGCCGCTGCCTGTAAAGAGTTTATACATACTCCCCGTGACCGTGTGGGTTTCCTCTGGGTGCTCTAGCTTCCTCCCACAGTCCAAAGGAGTACCAGTTGGTAGGTTAATTGGTCATTGTAAATTGTCCTATTATTAAAATTGGATTAAATCGGGGGACTCCAGAGCAGGGTGGCTGGAAGGGACATACCATTCGGCAGGTTAATTGGTCATTGTAAGTTGTCCCATGATTAGGCTGGGATTAAATTGAGGGATTGCTCGGTGGTGTAGCTCGAAAGGCCTATATCACGCTGAATCTTAATAAATTTAAAAAAAGAAATTCGTGGGTGAACAAATGGGAATACTGGGCAAACGGGTTATAGGAAAAATTAGTAAGGGAGTGGATTGCTCTATAAAATGTCATAAACTAGTGGGCTGAATGGTGTATGTTGAAAAGAAATATGGAAATGGTACTTAGGAAGGTGCCTGTTCATTTTTTTTATTAACAAGCACAAACAGATCACTGATGGAGTTTCCTGCTCTTAATATACATTACTTCTCAGGATAGACTTTCAGCAAGTTGCTGGAAATGTTCAGAAAAAGGGGATCTTTCACCTAGTTATGATGGAGATACTGCACCCAATTTGTCAAAATATTGCTAACCTCAAAGCAGCAAGCGATGCTATCCCAATTAAAAGGCAAAACCAAAGACCTTCAGTGAATGGATGCCTTTACTTGTCATGTTCTGTGGCTGTCGTTTCCCAGCCTCCAGCAACATAATTGTTGGACCAAGGATGTGTGAAGGAGATTGTGTTTACAAAGGAAGTTCAAAGTAAATTTATTATCAAAGTATGTATGGCTGGCTGGTGGTGCAGTGACATCAGCGCCGGACTCCGGTGCGAAGATTCCCGAGTTCGAATCCAGTCGGGCCGTTCCCAGGCATGCTTTCCATCTGTGCCGGGTTGAGTGTCGAGCTCGCAACTCGACCTCGTAAAAAAAACTGCGCTGTGAGAAGGACGTGGGGGACCACTCACAGAATCTTTCCTCCAAGACAACCACTTGAAAAGTGGTCGCCGAGGCTCTGGCAGAGTATGGCACACAAAATAAAATGTATATTATATGTCACCATATACTACCATGAGATTCATTTTCTTGTCATTTAGAGGAAAATAGAGAAACACAATAGAGTTTATTAGAAAAGCTACGTATAACAAAGACTAACAAGCATCTAATATGCAAAAGAGGACTAAATGTACCAATAATAAATAAAAAGTAAATAAATAATACTGAGAATATCAGTATTCATTGAAAGTGAGTCTATAGGTTATAGTGTAGTTCAGCATTGAGGTGAGTGAAGTTATCCACACTGGTTCAGGACCCTGATGGTTGTAGGGTAATAGCTGTTCTTAAGGATGGTGGTGTGGACCCAGGGCTCCTGACCAATGATAGTAGCAAGAAGAATAGATGGCCTGGATTATGGGGGTCCTTGATAACAGATGCTGCACTCCTTGTAAATGTGCTCAAAGGTGAGAAGGGCTTAACCTGTGATACACTGGGCTGTATCTACCAGTTCTTACGGACCTTTCTGTTCCAGGGCATTGGTGTTTCCATTACAGGCTGCAATGCAACCAGTTAGGATACTCCCCACTGTGCATCTGTAGTGTTTCAATGTTTTTGGTGACATGCTGAATCTACACAAACTTCTAAGAAAGAAGAGGCTCTGTCGTGATTTCTTTATGATGGCACCAGGACGGATCTTCTGATAGCCAGTTCAGGCCCTCTACACTGTGTAAAGTGATCCACTCAGTGACCACTTTAATAGGTACACTTGTACACCTGGCTTGATCATGCAAATATTTATCAGCCAATCGTACAGCAGCAACTCAATGTATAAAAGCGCGCAGATATAGTCAAGATGTTTAGTTGAATCAGAATCAGGTTTAATATCACTGTCATGAAATTTGTTGTTTTGCAGCAGCAGTATATTGCAATACATAATAATAATACCTATAAATTGCAATAAGAAATATATTTTTAAAAAATGAATAAATAGTGCAAAAGGAGAACACAAAATATTGAGGTAGTGTTCATGGGTTTATCGTCCATTCAGAAATCTGATGGCAGAGGGGAAGCTGTTCCTAAAATTTTGAATATGTGTTCTCAGGCACCTTCCCCTCCTCTTTGATGGCAGCATTGAGAAGAGGGCATGTCCTGGGTGAACGGGATACTATTAATGATGAGCTTTTTGAGGCATTGCCTTTTGAAGATTTCCTTGGTGCTGGGGAGGCTAGTGTCCGTGATGGAGCTGGTTAAGTTCGTACCTTTCTGCAGCTTTCTCCGATCCTTTGCACTGGCCCCTCCATTCCAGATGGTGATGCAACCAGCTTAGAATGCTCTCCACTCTACATTTGTAGAAATTTGTTAGAGTCTTTGGTGATATATTGGGTCTCCTCAAGCTTCTAAAGCAATACAGCCGCTATCATGCCTTCTTTGTAATTGCATCAATACGTTGGGCCCAGGATAGATCTTCAGAGATGCTGACACCCAGCAACTTGAAACTGTTGATCCCTCAAGGATTGGTATGTGTTCTTTCAACTTCCCCTTCCTGAAGTCCACAATTAATCCCTTAGTCTTACTGACATTGAGTGCAAGTTTGTTGTTTGCTCCACTCAGCCGCTGATCTATCACTCCTGTATGCCTCCCCATCACCATCTGAAATTCTGTCAACAGTAGTTGCGTCATCAGCAAATTTATAGACGCTATTTGAGCTGTACCTAGCCACAAAATTGTGGGTGTGGAGAGTAGAGCAGTGGGCAAAACACACGTCGTTCAGCTGTACCAGTGTTGATTGTCAGTGAGGAGGAGATGTTATTTCCAATCTGTACTGAAAGTGGTCTCCCAATGAAGTCAAGAATCCAGCTGCAGAGGATGGTACAGAGTCTCAGGTTTTGGAGATGAGCTGTAATCAATAAACAGCAGCCTGACATAGGTATTGCTATTGTCCAGGTAGTCCAAGTGGAGAGCCAATGAGATTGTATCCAATGTAGACCTATTGTAGTGATAGGGAAATTGCACCATGTCCAGGTCTTTGTCTAGGCCAGAGTTGATTCTGATCAACCTCTATATCAAACATCAGAATGGGGAAGAAATGTGATGTAAGTAATTTTAACCATGGAATGATTGTTGGTGCCAGACGTGGTGGTTTAAGAATCTCAGAAACTGCTAATCTTCTGAGATTTTCACACAAAACATTCTTCTGAGTTTATAGAGAATTCTGGGGGTGAAAATGTATTGTTAATGAGAGGGGTCAGAGGAGAATGGCCAGACTGATTCAAGCTGACAGGAAGGCAACAATATGTGATATAACTACACATTACAACAATGCTGTGCAGAAGAGCATCTTAGATACCTCATACAGTCGCCACTGAATGTAGAATTTGTGGAAGTTTTAGATGACATGCCAAATCTACCCAAAGTAGAAGTGCTAACAATTGGAACAATTTAAAAACAATTGAAAAAGAAGGTAATAATTGGGTGCCTCTGTAGCTCTTCAAGCCAGTAGGAAGACATTTTGCAAACATCATGTTTGAGGAGCTGAAGGATAGTAACTAAATACAGAAAGAAAGGAGACTGTGATAGCTGCATCAATGATTTGAAAATGTTTCTACTCATGTGTTTCTTCTGCTGTGGAGTTTCACTGTTGCTGTAAGAATCTAACTTGAGTATCAACGTGGGCTCAGAGCTTGCCACTTGTTGACCAATGACTCATTAGCATCTTATGTATAGACCCTCAAGCAACACCCAGCACAGAACAATAATGTTAATTTTATTTATCGCTTGTAGAAATTTGCTGTGTGCAAAGCCATTGAGTTTCCTTGTCTTTTCATAGACCCTCAATGAAGTGTTGGTTTCTCCATGGTGGTGAGAAGAACAGGAGTGTAAGGGAATGGAGCGATAAGCTATGCTTTCTTCCCACTCTTGTCTTCCAGCTCTCTTCTCCCAGTCAACTGCCCAATCAGTTTCCCTCCTCCCATGTGTTTCTGTTTGTCCCTTAGTTTGTTTCTGTGGTTGGCTGCCACATGGAACCTCTTTCCTCTTCATCTGCTAAGTCATGCTTCAAGTAAATTCATTGAAAGCAATTATCAAAATAAACTAAAAACATCTGCGCATTAGTAATTAGAGTGTTATCAAACAAAATTTAACAGATAATGATGCGCCAAACTAAGTGACTGTGAAAACTATAGTTCTTCAAGGATAAGAGAGTTAGTATTTCCGGGTGACACACATACAGTGCTGGAGGAACTCAGCAGGCCAGCAACATCAATGGAAAGGAATAAGCAGTCGACGCTTTAGGCTGAGACCTTTATCATTATCTTAGGGAAGGGATTTCAGAATTTCCAGCACTCTGGCTGCATTAGATAGGTAAGACAAGCTGTGTGCAAAGTCCAGAATTGAAGTACAGAGATTCTAGAGTCAAGGCAAGGCCCCATAGACAAGGAATAGATGAGCTCAGAGTGGCTGCCTATTGAAAACGGTAATCAGAATTTTAACAGAAGTGTGAGCAGACCAGGAGCCAGTTTAAGACGGTAAGTACAACAATGATGTGTGACTGGAGCCTGGTGCAAGAGTAGAGAGTTTATGGAGCATGCAAGTAGGGAGCAGACTAATGGAGAAAAGCAGTGTGAATTCTAAAGAGCGAGCAGCAGCACAGGCCCTTCGGCAGACAATGTTATGCCAACCTTTTAACCTAATCCAAGATCGCATCGCCTGACATTTTTCTGTTATCCATGTACCTATCTAACAGTTTCTCAAATGCCCTTAATTTATCTGCCTCTACCACCACCATAGCAAGGCATCGCATGTACCCACCTCCCTCTTTGTAAAGACTATACTGTACTGAAAATTATGCCGGCTCGTATTAGGTACTTTCACTATGGGAAAATGTCCCTGGCTGTCCTCTCAATCTATGCCTCTTGTCACCTTGTACACCTCGATCGCGTCACCTCTCATCCTGCTTTGCTCCCGAAATGAGACACCAGAATTCAAATATCCTGTGCAGCCTGGCAGCAATCTGTCTTCCCTTAGCTGTACTTATTAATCCAACACTTCATTCAAATTGCTCCTCCGGTTTTCTTTTGCACTCAGTCTGTTCCTGTAATGAAAATAGTTTGGAAACTACTTAGCATTTCAGGAATAATCAATGCAATATCGATGAAAAGAAACCAGTGTATAAAAGTCGCTTAAATAATTGATGTACATGGGATTGGATTGTAAAATATTTTCTAGGTGAAATCTCAATATGTGATATTTCTATTTCTAGTGCACACTATATCTATAGGCAGGGACGATGTCTCCGGTTCTTCCAGTGTTGACACTGTACAAATGAAAAATAATTGAAAGGTATAATGGTGGACTTGACAGAAATCAATCTGAATGTTCTGAAGCGTTGAGTGATGTGTCCTATATTTGGTGCAGTTGGAAACCAGTCTGTCTCCATCAGATATCAGTGCAAGGTCAGTGATAATTGCCCTTTATTTCCTCAGCACAGCCTATGGTAAGGTAAAGATCTTGTCTGCCACACAATCATTAAGAGCCATTCATGTGAAATGTCCCAACTGGTGCAGACTTATTGACAGATTCGTACTATGGATTCATTGCCACTGTGACTTGGGCTGAGGTAATCTAAATTCATTCCCCTTCGGATTCTCAAAGAGAGGGATGGCTTCAATTCCATCAGCTTGGATTCATTGAACTAAATTCAAAGCCCTGAGGTGAAAGAAGAATACTCATAAAAAATCTAAATGAATCAAGTCTTATTGGTACTGAACAGTATATCATTAAAAACAATAGAATCAGTGGCCACTTTATTAGGTACACCTGCTTGTTAATGCACATATCTAATCAACCACATGTGGCAATAACTCAATGCATAAAAACATGCTGTCATGGATAAGAGATGCATTTGTTGTTCAGACCAAACATCAAAATGGGGAGGAAATGTGATCTAAGTGACTTTGACTATTGAACAATTTTTGGTGCTGGACAGGGTGGTTTATGAATCTCCAAAACTCCTCATCTCCTGGGATTTTCACGCACAGCAGTCTCTAGAGTTTACGGAGAACCATGCAAAAAAATTTAGAGAAAACTTCCAGTGAGCAGCGGTTCTGTGGATGAAGAGTGAGATCAGAGGAGAATGGCCAGACTGTTTCAAGCTGACAGGAAGGTGACAATAACTCAAATAACACATGTTCCAACAGTGATGTGCAGAAGAGCATCTCTGAATGCACAACATGTCAAACCTTGAAGTGGATGGGCTACAGCAGCAGAAGACCAGCAAAATACACTCAATGGCAATTTTATTAGGTACAAGATGTAATAAAGTAATCACTCAGTGTACATTATAACCTTTAAAAATACAAGAATTTAATAAAGATCTAGACCGCAGGTATAGTCTAATGGACAAGGGGGTCAAATAGTTTGGATATATTTTTACTTGATTACTTAACTTGAACCAAACAAATAGGAGGTAGAGTTGGTATTCAGCCCTCAAAGTTGCTCCAGCTTTCCGAATGTTCACAGTTGATCTTTGACCTCAACTCCACTTTCTTGTGGAGTTCCATTATTCCTTGATGAAAGTAGACTATTTTAATATACATGCAATATGAAATCACTAATGTCACTCCTGTGTACTTTGATCAGATACATCTGTGATTAATTTTTATGCATCAAAATTTTAAAATACTTGCTACGTCATCGAATTTCCAGGCCAAAAGGTTTCAGTTAAATAGTGTTCCTTCTTCTGGATTCCAGAGGTTGTTACCTAAAGGACATGATCTCTTAGTGTTCACTTCAGCACAGGATTGTTGAAAATGATCATCTCCTGTAGTGAGGTCGGTTAACCATCATTTCTGCAACATTTCATGCTTCCTCTGAAATTCAGCCAGGTATCAACCAGTATGACTAGGTCTTGTACATTTGACGTATTTTCTATCTTAGATGTGAGGCAAGAAATGATGTTTTCATGCAAAACTTTTTTTATCTTATTGTAATGGAAATGACATCATTCCGAGGGCTGTTCTTTCCTGCTACTCCCACAGAAACCATTGTGCTCGACTGGAATGGGACTTACTGTGGTGAATCCAATTACTTACCATTCGTTCCCCCTCCTGTAGACTAGTTATCCTCTCTTCCCTCCCACCCTCTGATCCCAATCCCAATCCTCCAACCACCCACGCTACCCAGGCCCATCCCTCCGGTGTCCAAAAACACCCTATCTCGAGCCTCAGACCTCTAGGAGTTAAACTGTTTACACCATTCCACATTTAGATACTCTGATAACTCAATTTACGCTCTTCTCTTGGCCAAAGTTCCCCCTTTCTGGGCTTATTCCTCTGCTGTCTGAAACTCTCAACCCCTGTACGCGCTGATGACTGACATTCCTTCGGCCATCTCTGTTCAGCCAGAAGCCACATGCCTGACCCCCTCCAATCCTCAGGACCAGGCTTACACAAATTGAATATACTTTGGAGCTTGAGCTCAAATGAAATGGGTTTATGATGAAACACGTGCTGTTAGCTGTACAATACAATTTATAAGTTCAAAGTTCCAAGTATTGAATTGATTTTATTATTACATCCTTCATATACACGAGGAGTAAAAATCTTTGCGTTACGTATGTGTCTAAGTGTGCAATGTGCAATTTATAGTAATTTGTAATAAACAGTATCTACAACAGGACAGTCAATATAACATAGAAATACAATTATATCAGTGTGAATTAAGCAGTCTGATGGCCTGGTGGACGAAGCTGTCCTGAAGACTGTTGATCCTGACTTTTATGCTGCAGTACCATTTCTCAGATGGTAGCAGCTGGATCAGTTTGTGGTTGGGGTGACTTGGGTCTCCAAAGATCCTTCGGGCCCTTTTTACACACCTGTCTTTGTAAATGCCCTGAATAATGGGAAGTTCACATCTAAGATGTGCTGGGCTGTCTGCACCACTCTCTGCAGGGTCCTGCGATTGAGGGAGGTACAGTTCCCATACCAGGCAGTGATGCAGCCAGTCAGGATGCTCTCAATTGTGCCCCTGTAGAAAGTCCTTAGGAGTTGGGGGCCCATACCAAACTTCCTCAACCGTCTGAGGTGAAAGAGGTGCTGTTGTGCTTTTTGCACCACACAGCCAGTATGTATATACCACGTAAGATCTTCGGTGATGTTTATGCTGAGGAACTTAAAGCTGTTCACCCTTTCAACCCCAGGTCTATTGCTATCAATAGGGGTTAGCCTGTCTCCATTCATCCTGTAACCCACAACCAGCTCCTTTGTTTTTGTGACATTGAAGGAGAGGTTGTTTTCTTGAAACCACTGTGTCAGACAGTAGATACAAGAAACACAATAGAATCAATAAAAAACCGCACAGAAACAAATACTGTCTATCAACCAATCTGCAAAAGATGACAAACAGTGAAAATACAAATAATAGTAACAATAATAATAGATAAGTAATAAATAATATTAAGAACATGATCAGAACAGAATGAGAATCAGGATTAATATCACTGGCATATATTGTGAAATTTGTTGTTTTAGGGCAGCAGTACAATGCAATGCATAATAATAAAAGCTATGATTTACAATAAGAAATAAATTATCTATTAAAAATAAACTAAATAAATAAATAAGCAGTGCAAAAAGAGAGGAAAAAAAGGAGGAAAAAATAGTGAGGTAGTGTACATGGGTTGATTGCCCATTTCAAAATCTGATGGCAGAGGGGAAGAAACTGTTTCTGAAACACTGAGTGTGTGTCTTCTGGCTCCCGTATTTCCTCCTTGATGGTAGCAATGAGAAGAGGGCATCTCTCTGTGATGGGTGCCACCTTTATGATGCATCCCCTTTCAAAGTTGTCCTTGAGGCTGAGGAGGCTAGTTCCCATGATGGAGATGGCTGAGCTTGTAACTTTCTGCAACTTTTTCTGATCCTGTGCAGTAGAATTGCAACATTAGGTTCCCAAAGGGTTCATAAACTACATTCAAGCCATTCCAACATCACAATTTGATGGGTCATTTTGTGAAATGAAGGTTGGCTGAAGGTCTTGTCTCCGATTGATAAATGGCTGGTTAGAGGTCTGTGCATCATTGTCTCACTAACAAGTGTCTTTAGGAGTTCAACTCTAATTATTCTCAGAGATGATTGCTGTAAACCAATTTATAATATGCCAATATCTATTATAAAATGCCTGTCTCTGTAGACTGAATAATTGAGATGAAAGAAAGGTCTGAGTTTTAGAAATGTTTTTTAAAAATGTACATGCTAGCCTGTGATTGAAGAAGAATGAAAGATAGGTAATTTTCACATGTCCTTTATCAGAACTCTTCCTGAAGGGTATCGTCAAAATATGAGTTTATTTTCACCTACTGGATGTGCATTTACTGCATTTCCAATCTTCTGTTTCATCATCAGGGCTTACAGTGACTGAAAGAATACAGGAGCACAAGGGATGTGCCTCAGATAGCATAGGATTTGACAGACACTGAAAGAAAAGTGAGCATGAATGAATGCATCATGCATTCTCTGATTTCAACTTTTCATTTCGTTATGACAGAATGTCCCCAGCTACTTCTATGTTTGTCACTGTAACAGGCACTCTGGGATAATTATATGTGTTTCCCTTGGTTTGTGGTTCTTCAGAGTCAGGGCATATCTTTCATACTTCCCTGTGCCTCTGATCGATAGAGCTGAAGCTGTAATATCGTGTGTAAAATGATATTCCTGCAACATTCACCAGCTAAAGGTACCTTCTGGGAATGAGAGAATTGCAACTGAATTACTTTTGATAAAAGATTTATGAAGTGTTTTACTTCACACTGGAAAATATTAATACAGAACTAATAAAGGAAAGAGATTGTGCCTGTCAAGTGATCAAATAAATTCATATCACCACGATTTTAATCAAAATATTCATAACCTACCCGTATTGTTACAGCGCTGCAATGGAAAAGGAAATTGTAGGACCAAAAGTGTTCAAAATATTCATTTCACTTGTAACAAAAAAGCTTTGGTGAAATCTCTAGCAGTTCAATTTGAAACAAAAATAGAAATAGTCTAGTCAGTAAACATGCATTTTTCTCAGTTGCACACTATTTTTCCAGCAAATGAACAAACACAGTAATACAATCAGTGCAACAACCTTGCACACAGTGTCAGTAAGGCCAAGGAATTGGTTGTGGACTTTGTGAAATGTGTTGGTTTGTGGCAGCAATACA
This sequence comes from Mobula birostris, assembly GCF_030028105.1. NCBI lineage: Eukaryota > Metazoa > Chordata > Chondrichthyes > Myliobatiformes > Myliobatidae > Mobula > Mobula birostris. The sequence continues at coordinate 97,954,093 of NC_092377.1, forward strand.
GTGCAATACATAAAACATACTGTGAATTACAATAAGAAATATATATAAAAAGTAAATTAAGTAGTGCAAAAAGACAGTAAATATAGTCAGATAGTTTTCATGGATTGGTTCATTGTCTGTTCAGAAATCTGATAGTGGAGGGAAAGAAGCTTTTCCTTAAGAGCTGAGTGTGTATTGATAGAGCTGAAGCTCTTTTATGTTAGTAATGAGAAGAGAGCATGTCCAGGGTGGTGAGTGTCCTTAATAATGGATGCTGCCTTCTTGAGACATTGCCTTTTGAAGATTACAAACGAGAAAGTCTGCAGATGCTAGAAATTCGAGCAAAATGCTAGAGGAACTCAGCAGGCCAGGCAGCATCTAAGGAAAAAAGTACAGTCGACGTTTCAGGCCGAAACCCTTCAGTAGGACCCAAAACGTCGACTGTCCTTTTTTTCCATTGACGCTGCCTGGCCTGCTGAGTTCCCCCAGCATCTTGTGTGTGTTGCTCGCCTTTTGAAGATTCCTCATTGCTGGGGAGGCTAGAGCCCATGATGGGGCTGATGGAGTTTACAACCCCTGTGGCTTTTTCTAGTCCTGTGTGAGGTGGTGTCAATTTATTGTGTCAAATTGAGGCTGAACTTTGTTCCACTAAGGTCTACATATTAAATTTTGTTTCATGGCACTTAGATCAACTTCCGCATTTTACATTTACTTCTGGACACCACAGTTTAGGAAGGATATCAAGGTCTTTTTGAAGGTGCAGAGCAGATTTAGCAGAATGTTAAAGGATGACATATTTCAGGTGAAAACACGAGAAAAGATATTTCTTCTTACAGTACAGGGAAAGTTAATGCAAGTTTAACTGTTCAAGCTTTCTGATAAAATTACTGCTCAGAAGGAGGCCATTCAGCAGCAGTTGTCCATGAAAAGTAATTTGCTTTTCTATGTGCCTCTTCTGCTCAAATCACAAGACCAGCCTCCTCTCTATGGACGTTGTCTACAGTTCTTGCTGCCTTGGTAGAGCAGCCAATATTATTAAAGACTTCTCATACCCAGACATTTTCTCTTCTTTCCCCAACACTCCCATCAAGAGGAAAATTCAAATGCCTGAAAGCACGTAGAACCAGGCATGAATGGACCTCTCGTATGATACAAAGGACTCACAAACTACCTGGTCATGGATTTGCACTTTATCGTCTACCTGCACTGCACTTTCTCTGTAACTGTAATGCCATAGTGCATTCTGTAATTGCTTTCCCAGTGTTCCACCTGGATGTATAGATGTGATGAAGTGATCTGCATGTCAATTTTTTTACTGTACCTTTGTACATGTGACAATAATAAACCAATTTACCAATTTATACTTTTCTACAGAACTCCATCAGCATAACAAATGAGTTCCTTCTTCCTTACATACTTATCCCCTTAAATACTTTCATCCTAATTGTGTCATCCATTCCTTCTGGGAATAACATTCATATTTTCTTTACTCTCTAGACAAAGAGATTCTTTCTAAATTTGAAATTTGATTTCCTGGAGGCCATCTGGTTTTGTTCACTCTGTCCAGTATCAAAACTTCCCACAATTTCAAATGCCTCAATTAGGCCATCCCTTCCCTGTCTGAAAAATGTAACTTTAGATTTGAGATATAATTCTTTAAAGTTTTTTTTTCACTCTTCAATGCCTCAAATTAATTTCTATAATATGGCTATCTAGATTATACATAGTATGTTCAACAAAGCACAATACAGCATTCAGCAGAGATTTACTAAGACTTCTTTGCAGTTCTTATGTATTTTAATGGGGTTACTGGATCAGAATCAAAATCAGGTTTAAGATCATTGGCATATGTTGTGAAATTTGTTAACTTTGCGGCAGCAGTACAATGCAATACATGATAATAGAGAGAACAAGAAAATAGTGAATTACGGTAAGTATAGATATATATTAAATAGTCAAAAATTAATGCAAAAAATAGAAATAAAACAGTAGTGAGGTAGTGTTCATGGGTTCAGTCCACTCAGAATTTGCATGGCAGAGGGGAAGAAGCTGTTCCTGAATCGTTGAGTGTGTGCCTTCAGGCCTCTGTACCTCCTTCCTGATGGAAGCAATGAGAAGAAGGCATATTCTGGGTGATGGGGGTCCTTAACAGCGTCTTTTTGAAGCACCACTCCTTGAAGATGTCCTGGGAATACTGTGGAGGCTGGTACCCATGATGGACCTGACTAAGTTTACAACTTGCTGCAGTGTACTTTGATCCTGTACAGTAGCTCCCCCTTACTAGATGGTGATGCAGCCGGTTAAAATGTTCTCCACGTTACATCTGTCATGTTTTTGGTGATATACCAAATCTCCTCAAACTCCTAATGAAATATAGGTGCTGTCTTGCCTTCTTTATGGCTGCTTTGATATGTTGGGTCCAGATTAGGTCCTCAGGGGTATTGACTCGCAGGACCTTGTAATCGCTCACTCTTTCTACTTCAGATCCCTCTTTGAGGACTGGTGTGTGTTCCCTTGTCTTGCCCTTTCTGAAGTTCACAATCAGTTTTTTTGGTCTTACTGTCAGTGAGTGCAAGGATGTTGCTGCGACACCACTCAAGTACAGTAGCTGGTACATATTGCTCCTGTACACCCTCTCGTCACCATCTGAGATTCTGCCAGCAATGGTTGTATATTCAGCAAATTTATAGATGACATTTGAGTTGTGCCTAGCCACACAGTCATGGGTGGAGAGAGAGTAGAGCACACATTCTAGTAACCATACATTCTATTAATTCATTATAGTAAGTTGTATTTGTATCTCAATATTCCTTTGTTTCTCCAACCCATTTAGATTCTTATCTCTCAAATAATTTGTGACCTCCTTTCTTTATCAAAGTCTAATACTTCATATCAACTTGACTTAAGATTAGTTTCCCAATTACACATCCATTTATATTTTCTAATGTAATTTGTAGCCATCTTTTTCAGTGTTGATGAAGAAAAACACTCTAATATCAACCACTCTGAAATACCAATCTAACCCTGCATTCAAAGTTCAAAATAAATTCATTGTCAAAGTACGTTTATGCCACGATATACTACCCTGAGATTCATTTTCTTGAGGCACTCATAGTAGATATAGAGAAACAAATACAAACAATGAAAAACTACACACAAAGATGGACAAACAATTAATGTGCAAAATGTTCTTGGAGGCGCAGGATAAAGAAAGCATAGTTTCCTCAAGGGGAAATCTTGCCTGACAAATCTGTTGGAATTCTTTGAGGAAATAACAGGCAGAACAGACAAAGGAGAATCACTGTGAATGTTGTTTACCAGGATTTTCAGAAGACCTTTGACAAGTTGCTGCACATGATGCTGCTTAACAAGATTTGAGCCCATGGTAATACTGGAAAACTACTAGCATGGATAGAAGATTGACTGACTGGCAGGAGGAAGAGTGAGAATAAAGGGGTCCTATTCCAGCTGGCTGCCGGAACAAATGATGCCCACAAGGGTCAGTATTGGGACATCTTCTTTTCATCTTCTATGTCAACAATTTGAATGATGGCATTGATGGCTTTGTAGCCAAGTTGGTGCAAGGTGGAGGGTCAGGTGCTGGCGAGGAGCCAGGGAGTCTGTGGAAGAACATAGGCAGATTGGAAGAATGGGCAAAGAAGTAGCAGATGGAATATAGTGTGGGGAAGTGTATGGTCATGTACTTTGGTGGAAAGAATAAAGGCATAGATTATTTTCTAAAAGGGGAGAAAATTGAAAATCAGAGGTGCAAAGGATTTGGGAGTCTTTCCCTTAAGGTTAACTTGCTGATTGAGTCGGTGGTAAGGAAATGCAATGTTAGCATTCATTTTGAGAGGACTAGAATAAAAGAGCAGGATTGAAGGACGTCTTTTTAGAACTGAGATGCAGAGAAATTACTTTAGTCAGAGGGTGGTAAATCTGTGGACTTTGTTGCCACGAGTGGCTGTGGAGGCCAAGTCATTGGGTGTATTTAAGGCAGAGATAGATAGATTCTTAATTAGCTAGGACATCAAATGGTGTAGGGTGAAAGCAGGGGAGTGGGGATAACTGGATGAAGTGGATCAGCCCATGATTGAATGGCGAAGCAGACTCGATGGGCTGAATGGCCTACTTCTGCTCCTAAATCTTATGGTCTTTATAATGCTGAGTCTTTTTAAGGTATTGGTCAGACTGCAATTGGAGTATTGTGAGCAAGTTTGGACATTAGAGAGGGCCCAGAGGAGGTTCACAAAGGTGATTCCAGGAATTAAAGAGTTAATGTATGAGGAGTATTTGATGGCTCTGGACCTGTACTCACTGGAGTCTAGAAGAATGATGGGGGATCTCATTGAAACCTATTGAGTGCTGAAAGGCCTAGATAGAATGGATGTGGAGAGGATGTTTCCTATAGGGAGTAACCAGAGGGCGTTCCCTCAGAATAGAGGGATGTACATTTAGAATAGAGGTGAGAAGGAATTTCTTTAGCCAGAGGGTGGTGAATCTGTGGAATTCACCGCCATGGACTGCTGTGGAGGTCAAGTCATTGAGAGGGATAATAAATCAGCCATGATAGAATAGCAGAGCAGACTCGATGGGCTGAGTAGCCTAATTCTGCTCCTATAACTTATGGTCAAAAGAAGACAATCTGTGCAAATACAAAAATAATGATAATAATGAATAACTAAGTAATAAATAGTATTGAGAACATGAGTTGTAGAGTTCTTGATGGTGAGCTGACAATATACTTTTGTAACTTTCCCCTGATTCTGTGCATTGTTTCATATCAGTTGGTACATTGTGTGCTTTTTTTCAGAAATTCCATCAGATACATCTTTGTAACCACTTCGTTATCTGTAATTAAGTTAAGTGGGAGAGAAAACTATCCACCGGCAGATTTGTCACATACATTTAACATCCTTGTCACAAAAAAGCAGAGGTTAGATTTGGAAGTATCTTTTGGCAGTTCAAAATTTTCCTTCTTTCTGTCAACTGCACAGCTAATTTTTGCATCTTCTGCAAACCTCTGTATCATGCCCCATGCTTTGAATGAACAACATTACTATGAAAATAGAGGCTAAGTAATATCTTTATTGAAACAAATTATTTTTATTTTATTGAGATACAGTGCAGAATAGGCCCTTCTAGCCCTACAAGCTGCATCACCCTGCAATTCCCCAATTTAATCCTAGCCTAATCACAGGACAATTTACAATGACCAATTAACCTACCATCTGGTACATCTTTGGACTGTGGGAGGAAACTGGAGCACCCGGAGGAAACCCACACAGTCATGGGGGGAGAATGTATAGGCAGTGGCAGGTTCCAAAACTAGGTCGCTGGCATTGTAAAGCATGGTGCTAACCACTATGCTACTGAGACACTGCAAATTATAAGAGCAAATATCAGTAGTACAATCACCAGTAAGATGCATTTCCTTGAAATCTAGAGAATTATTTTATTTGGATTTTAAAAATATCAGCATGCATGGAAATCACAAGAAAACCTTAATATTTCATTTTTTGGATGAGTTAGACATTGAAGACTCAAGCAAATATTATCGAAATAATCAAATAGCTTTTTTGTTTACCAGGTATATTAAAAAGCAAGTTTGCTTTTTAACTTTACCTGTACAATTTAATGATGATTATCTATGCTTACCAATGTGGAGTGAGGGTTAAAATGTACAATTTAAACATCACACAAAATGTGGGATTCCTCCCTCTCCAGCCCTTTCCCTCCCCTCCTTGTGTGCTTTCCGCAGGGATCGCTCCCTGCGCGACTCCCTTGTCCATTTGTCCCCCCCACCCCTTCCCACCGATCTGCCTCCCGGTACTTATCCTTGTAAGCGGAACAAGTGCTACACATGCCCTTACACTTCCTCAATCACCACCATTCAGGGCCTCAGACGGTCCTTCCAGGTGAGGCAACACTTCATCTGTGAGTCGGCTAGGGTGATATACTGCGTCCGGTGCTCCTGGTGTGGCCTTCTATATACCGGTGAGACCCGACGCAGGCTGGGAGACCATTTCGCTGAACACCTACGCTCTGTCCGCCAGAGAAAGCAGGATCTCCCAGAGGCCACACATTTTAATTCCACATCCCATTCCCATTCTGACATGTCTATCCACGGTGTCCTCTACTGTCAAGATGAAGCCACACTCAGGTTGGAGGAACAACACCTTATATTCCGTTTGGGTAGCCTCCAACCTGATGGCATGAACATTGACTTCTCTAACTTCCATTAATGCCCCTCCTCCCCTTCGTACCCCATCCCTTATTTGTTTGTTTGTTTGTTTATTCCCCCCTTTTTTTCTCACTCTCTTTTTTCTCCCTCTGTCCTTCTCACTATAACTCCATTCCTGCTCTCCATCCTCTGGGCTCCCCTCCCCCTTTCTTTCTCCCTAGGCTTCCCATCCCATGATCTTCTCCCTTCTCCAGCCTTGTATCCCTTTTGCCAATCAACTTTCCAGCTCTTATCTCCATCCCTCCTCCTCCTTGTCCTCTCCTATCATTTCAGATCTCCCCCTCCCCCTCCCACTTTCAAATCTCTTACTAACTCTTCCTTCAGTTAGTCCTGACGAAGGGTCTCGGCCCGAAATGTCAACTGTACCTCTTTCTATAGATGCTGCCTGGCCTGCTGCATTCCACCAGCAATTTTTGTGTGTGTTGCTTCAATGTAAAACAATATCAGGATTCAAAACAAAGTGTTGGAATTACAAAATACACTGCAGATAGACAATAAATTGCAAGGTCATAGTGAGGTTGACTAAGATCAAAAATCCATCTTATTGTACTGGGGAAACCATTCAATAGTCATATAAAAGTAGATGGAAGATATCCCTGAGCCTGGTGTTATGAGGATGGAAAGATGTTGCTAAAGGATTGGAAGGATATCAACAATTGATGGAGAGTGCACTTTCAAGAACTTCTTAATCGCGACAGTGCTGTTGAACCAGAGATTACAAATCAAGTCCACCAGAGAATTGTGAGAGAAGAAATGGGGGAACCTTCCAATATGAAAGAGGTCCATGATGTCATCAGGATCCTGAAAAGCAACAAAGCTACTGGTACTGATGCGATCCCAGCAAAGATCATCAAGGGAAGGTGGCCCAGCACTCCTGCACCACATACACACCCTGCTCCTGAAGGTCTGCGAAAATAAATAACTGTCCTTAAAGCTCAGGGCTTCTCTCATAGTGACCATATTCAAGAAGGAAGACAAGACAAATTGTGGTAATTATGGAAGCATCGCCCTCCTTCACACATCCTTGCCAGCCAGCTCCTGCTGTCTGGTGAAATACTCCCTGAATCGCAGTGTGATTTCCGCCCATGTAGATGTACCGCAAACATGATTTTCACAGCACGCCAGTTACAGGAGAAATGCTGTGAACAAAGACAACCCTTGTTCTTGGTTTTCATTGTTTTGAGAAAGGCATTTGTACAGTAGACTGCCAAGCTCTCTGGCGTTTACTATCAAGGCATGGCTGCCCTGACAAGTACTGACAAATCCTGAGGCTACTGCACGACGACAGTACTCAGCAATTGAGGCGCTGAATCAGAACACTTCACTGTTAAGACAGGTGTCGATCAGGGCTGCATTCTTACACCCACTCTATTTGTTATCTTTATTGCTGCCTTCCTTCACCTCATTGGCTACGACTGCCACAGGGATTCCTAATCATGAATAAAATGAACAGCAGGCCTTTCAACCTCAACCAGTTCAAGGCCAAGAACAAGTTCAGCATCACCACTATCAGTATGCTTCAGTATGCGGATGACAACCCCATCGCAGCACGCACAGAAGAAGACCTCCAATATACCCTGAATACCTATGCCAAAGCATATAGGACTCTGGGTCTTGTCTTGAATATAAAAAAGGCACCTGAAAGCTCTGGAACAATGCCACCAAAAATGCTTATGAAAGATACCGAGGATCAACAGGAAGGACAGACGTACTACCAGCAGCATCTTAGGAGGAGGCCACATGAATAGCATCTTCACCATGATACAGTATTACCAGCTCCAATGAATAGGTCACGTCACCCAGGTGTCTAACTCATGTCACCTCAAATGGATCCTTTACTTCCAGTTGAAGGAAGGTCAACGAGCCCCTGGTGGGCAAAGGAAATGCTTCAAAGATAACATGAAAATTAACCTGAGGAAATTTGACATTCCATCTAAAAACTGGGAAAACATAGCACTCAATAGATACACCTCGAGGAAATCTGCTCAAAAGAGAGCTGAGAATGACCTCTGCTGTGCCACAGTGAACAAGCAGCAGGAGAGACTGAACAACCAGAAGACCCAACCACTTACTACAGTCACCACTTACTCTTGGCCACACTGCACCAGAATATGTGTATAACAAATCGGCCTCTACAGCCACCTGAGGACCCACTAATAGACACCCCCTTAGCAGAACATCATGCTCAACTCGAGTGATCGCACTAATGTGCTTTCTGGCTTTGGGATCTTCTGCACAATGGGAGAGTGTTGGATGGGGCCTTTAATTATGTTGGCTGCTATACTGCGACAGTGAGAAGTGTTGAGAGTCAGTGGAGGAGAAGTTGGTTTCCATGATGTTCTGAGCTGTGTCTATGAATGTCTACAGTTTCTTGTGATCATGGGCAGTGCATTTGCCTTACCGGGCAATGATGCATCTGGATAGCATGCTTTCTGAGGTGCATCAAGAAAGTTTGCTGGCGGTCCAAAGGAACATCCTGACAAAGTAGACATGCTAGAGATATTACTTGGCTGTGGTGTCAACTAGGACAGGATAGTCGTCATGTTCACTCCCAGGAACTTGCAACTTTCAACACTTGCAACTTCAGCATTGTTGATGCAACAGGAGCACGTGCATCTCTCTTCCTGAATTCACTGACCAGCTCTTATGTTTTACTGATACTGAGTGAAGGGTTAAAGCATCTCTTAAACGCATCTCCCCCACTTCACATCTCTTAAACGCATCTCCCCCATTTCACGTCTCTTAAACGCATCTCCCCCATTTCACGTACATCTGCTCTCACTCCATCCTCCCGCCACCCCACTAGGAATAGGGTTCTCCTGATCCTCACCTACCACCCCACCAGCCTCCGGGTCCAACATATTATTCTCCGTAACTTCTGCCACCTCCAACGGGATCCCACCACTAAGCACATCTTTCCCTCGCCCCCTCTCTCTGCATTCCGCAGGGATTGCTCCCTACACAACTCCCTTGTCCATTCGTCTCCCCCATCCCTCCCCACTGATCTCCCTCCTGGCACTTATCCGTGTAAGCGGAACAAGTGCTACACATGCCCTTACACTTCCTCCCTTACCACCATTCAGGGCCCCAAACAGTCCTTCCAGTGAGGCAACACTTCACCTGTGAGTCGACTGGGGTGATATACTGCATCTGGTGCTCCCGATGTGGCCTTTTATATATTGGCGAGACCCGACGCAGACTGGGAGACCGCTTTGCTGAACATCTATGCTCTGTCCGCCAGAGAAAGCAGGATCTCCCAGTGGCCACACATTTTAATTCCACATCCCATTCCCATTCTGACATGTCTATCCACGGCCTCCTCTACTGTAAAGATGAAGCCACACTCAGGTTGGAGGAACAAAACCTTATATTCCGTCTGGGTAGCCTCCAACCTGATGGCATGAACATCGACTTCTCTAACTTCCGCTAATGCCTCACCTCCCCCTCGTACCCCATCTGTTACTTATATTTATGCACACATTCTTTCTCTCACTCTCCTTTTTCTCCCTCTGTCCCTCTGAATATACCTCTTGCCCATCCTCTGGGTCCCCCCCCCCCCGTCTTTCTTCCCGGACCTCCCGTCCCATGATCCTCTCCCTTCTCCAGCCTTGTATCCCTTTTGCCAGTCAACTTTCCAGCTCTTGGCTCCATCCCTCCCCCTCCTGTCTTCTCCTATCATTTTGGATCTCCCCCTCCCCCTCCAACTTTCAAATCCCTTACTCACTCTTCCTTCAGTTAGTCCTGACGAAGGGTCTCGGCCTGAAATGTCGACTGCACCTCTTCCTAGAGATGCTGCTTGGCCTGCTGCGTTCACCAGCAACTTTGATGTGTGTTGAGTGAAGGGTTGTTGTCTTTACACCATGTCACTAAGCTGTCTACTTACTTCCTATACAGCAGTTCATTGTTATTTGTGACACTTCTTAGTACCTTGGGATCACTTGCAAACTTGTAGATGGAGTTAGAGCAAAATCTGGCCATGCAGCCAATATTGTAATATGGCACTGAGACACAGTTTTGTGGGCACCAGTGTTGTGGATAATTCCAGTGGAGTTGTTGCTGCCTGAGAGTAGCCTGCTGGTCAGAAAGTCAAGGTCCCAGTTGCAAAGGGAGGTGTTGAATCCCAGGTCAGGAGTTTTTTTTTTGCGTGTTGCCTGCGTGCGTGTGAGTCTGTGCGTCTGCGTGCATGCGTGATGATGTCTTTTTCGTGGCTTTTACAAGGCGCGGAGCGAGAGAGAGACTGTGTGGCGCGCCACTCCTCACACAGCCATTTCGCAGTATTTTTCCCTTTATTTTACGAGGTCGAGTTGCGATCTCGACACTCAATCCAGCACGGATGGAAAGCGTACTCGGGTGCGGACCCAACTGGTTTCGAACCCGAGAACCTCCGCTCCTGGGTCTGACACCTATGTCATTGCGCCACCAGCTGGCCCAACAGGTCAGGAGTTTATACTAAATAAATTAATTAGTATAAATAATTATTAATTATTTTATAAATAAAATCTTTTAAACCTCAAATGGAGGAAAGTGATTTACAACCATCCGATTAACTTACATAGATTGGAAAATGTAGCCTATCAGATAGATTGTAAGAATATAGTAGGTGCACATGCAGCCATCGATCACACGGTGAATGGATTGGGCCTCCTACATGCTGGGGGATGCTCTCATTTAGGAATGGGCTTTCGAATGCACATGTCCCTTTGTCTCTGCAGGCCCAGTTCCTAGCTCCTGAATATATCGCTATTACCATGACTCAGTAAAAATGTTCTATTATACTACTCTGTTGTAGCTCTTGCTCACAAGAACCTTACAGAAAAATAAATAAGAAGTTTTGTTTTTTTCTAAACAAGCAAGATGTTCAGTTTCAACATTCTAGGGCTTAATTTCATGGGGTTTCTGCCAGATTCAAGACTGGCATTTCATGGTATAACCACATACATGTAGTTGCAGGCAGTGAGATGTTATCAGATTTTCTCATGAGGATGTAGTTTTATGAATTTTTATTTAGTTATTCATTGGTTTAGTATGTGGGTATTGCAGGAAAGGGCAACATTCATTTCCCTTCCTTAATTCCCACGGAGAAGGCAGTGAGAAGCCTCCTTCTTGAAGACATACAGTCAACATTTTAGGAAAAGCTTCTTCCCCACCGCCATCAGGTTTCTGAACAGACAATGAACCAACCCATGAACACTACCTCACTATTTTTGCTTGCTTTTTGCACTATTTAATTTTTTTTCTGCACTCAATGGCCACTTCGTTAGGTACCTCCTGCACCTAATGAAGCAGCCACTCAGTGTATGTTCATGATCTTCTGCTTGGTGTAGCTTATCCACTTCAAGGTATGAAGTGTTATTCACTCAGGGGTGCTGTTCCTCACACCACTGTTGTAACACATGTTTATTTGAGTTATTACCTGACTATTATTTCCTGACCTCTCTCATTAACAAGGCATTTTTACCAAGAAAAATGATACTCACTAGATTTTTTTTTGTTTTTGCTCCATTCTCAGTAAATACTAGAAAATGTTGTTTGTGAAAATCTCAGGGGATCAGTAGTTTCTGAGATACTCAAACCACCCCATCTGGCACCACCAATCATTCCACAGTCAAAGTCACCTAGATCACATTTCTTCCCCATTTGGTCTTAACAGCAACTGAACTTCTTGACCATGTCTGCATGGTTTTGTTCATTGGGTAGCTGCCACTGGATTGGCTGACTGGGTATTTGCATTAACGAGCAGGTGTACAGGTGTATCTGGTAAGTGGTACTGGGGGTATATTTCTTGTTATAATTTATAGCATATTTTTTATAAATTACACTGTACTGCTACCATAAAGCAACACATTTTCTGGTGCATGTCAATGATAATAGACCTGATTCTGATTCTGATTCTGAGCAGATACATTTCTTCTAGGGAAGAAACATGCACACTACTGTTGGATAAAATTAATGTCTTAAAAATAAAATGATGAAGGTTATTGATTCATTACATTATTTATTTATATATTTATTACCTTATTCATACTTCAACTCTATCTTGTTTTCTTTATCTGCATATATAGAACTGCAATCTGATGGAGCAAAGCACCATTCACGTGGTACAATGCACGTCTCAACTAGCTCAACAACCAATGTGTGATACATTTTCTGCAAATCCTATGGGAAGGAGTGGAAGAGAAACAGTCAACTTAAGTAAATTCGGTTTCAGCACACCCATGGTTCAAAGACTTTCTACAGATCATACTGTAATCTTGGGGCATTCAGGCCAAGGCAGTAATAGCCAATCTGAAAATTCAGGTAATGACATTAAACCATACTTTCAAAAAAACATCATATAGATTCCATGAATGATTAAAAGCTTCTGATCTTTATATGTTTTATTTGTTTTGAAAGCAAAGTGGAATCAAATAAACTTAACTTGAGAAGCAATCTTTGAAAAAACAAACCTCAAGAAGGTATATCATTACGGTGGTCTTTCTCAGTGTTCAGGAAAATATTCCATAACAAACACTGGAACAGAAGATATGCTCATTGAATTCACAAGTGTAAATGTGATCTTGCTCTGTGCAAGTTGGCTGCCGCATTTCCAGCATTACAACTTAACTGTGACTGCACATCAAAAGTTGGCTGCAAAACATTTTGAGGTGAACTGAGGCTGTGAATGATGTGATGGAAATGCAAATCACTGTTTCTTGTAGACAAATGGCAGTAGAAGTAAGAAGCATTTTATGGAGCTATTGCAGACTCACACTCAGTGGCCACTTTATCAGTTACCTCCTGTACCTAATAAAGTGGCTTCTGAGTGTATGTTCGTGGTCTTCTGCTGCCGTTGTCCATTCACTTCGAGGTTCGACATGTTGTGTGCTCAAAGATGCTGTTCTGCACAGCACTGTTGTAATGCATGGTTGTATAAGTTACTGTTGCCTTCTTGTCAGGTGGAATCAATCTGGCCACTCTCCACTGACCTCTCTCATAAATGAGGTATTTTTGCCCACAGAATTGCCATTCACTGGAGTTTTTTTTTGTTTTTTGCACCATTCTCTGTAAACATTAGAGACTGTTATGTGTGAAAATCTCAGAAGATCAGCAGTTACTCAAAGCACCCCATCTGGCACAAATAATCATTCCATGATCAAAGTCACTTCAACCACTTTTCTTCCCCATTCTGATGTTTGATCTGAACCACAACCAACCTTCTTGACCATGTGTGCATGCTTTATGCATTAGGTTGCTGCCACATTGACTGACAGACTAGATATTTGCATTAATGAACAGATGTACTTAATTACTGGGCACCATGGTAGAATCGTGTTTAGTATGACGCTATTACAGCTTGTAGCATTGGAGTTCAAAGTTCAATTCTAGCATCCTCTGTAAGAAGTGAGTAAATCCTACCTGTAAGCACATGGGTTTCTCCAGGTGCTCCAGTTTCTTTCCATAGTCCAACGATGAACCGGTCAGTAGGTTAATTGGTCATTGTACATTGTCCTGTGCTGAGACTAGGATTAAATAAGCGTGTTGTTGGGTAATGTGGCTTATTGGGCTGGAAGGGCCTGCTGTATGCTGTATCTTTAAAATAAGTAAAATAAATAGCTACTGAGTGTCTGTCAACACTCTTTCAGCTTTTCCACTTTTGCTTTGCCTGTTCTTGGAGCAATACCTCCACCACTTTCCTGCCACTACTACTTCCTAGTGCCTCCTGAGCATCTGTTTGGAGGCCTCTTGTGTCTCTGGAAACACTGGAGGTCTCTGATCTCTATTATCTGACCTCTTGTTCATTGTCAGGAAAACTAGGTATTTGGTCTCTCATATGTTCAGCTCTTCCTCACAGTACGTCACTTCTTATACTATCTCTTCTATGCTGTGTACATTCCTGTGGAAGTAAAGGGATTGGTACTCATTCAATGAACTGTCACAGGTACAATGGACTGAGCAGCATCTACAGCTGCTGTACCATCCACTGACTCTATAATTGTGTATTAACTGTAGATGCTCTGAACCAAACAATTTAATGATTTTAATGTGAATTGCTCTCATGTTGTTCATGACTTTTTATTTACATAGGCATAAAGTACATTTCAACTGACAGTTTTCATTAGTTTCTGCTGCGTTTCTTCTTCATATGCAGGAATAACCTTCCTTTATTGCTTATGGTGACAGAAGAAATTGCTCACAGTCCAAAATATTCATAGCAAGTTGGCCTTTTGACCTCATGTAAAATCAAGTGATTTTTGTAAAATATTAGCATAATGGAACACTTTCAAAAAAGTAATGAATTACATATGATTTGGAGGATATGAAATACAAATGTGTAAATTTATTGTATTCAAGAAGCAAGGGACAAAATCTTCTTTGCTTGATTGTTAAAGTGCTGATGAGAATAATGCTATTTTCACCTTATAGGCCTGCTTTAAGATTCATTCAGAAGAGATGTGCTTGCTAATAGCATTTGCATTTTGGGAATGGTTGTCTACTTTGTCTTAATTAACTGTCGAAAATATGTCTAATTATCTGATTGTTACTGCACTATTCATGCAAATTGCAGACTGCAGCCATTTGTTCCCTCCCTTGTGGAGTTCAGCTATGTGTCCCTGTAGAAGGGGCATACTGGTAGGTCAGGAAATGCATCACTTCTTAAGGCCGTAGTTATTTAAATTCCATTAACTTAGATCTGACAGCTTGCCTCCTCAGTCTGTGTCGGCATTTACAGTAGTTACAAATTTAATTCCCTGCAGCACAACAGAATGTTGACTTTCCATAAAAGAGCCTGTCACCAGGGCAGTAAGGGCACTAGGAATGAACTTAGCTGGGAAAACTAAATGCAGTGACAAGAAATTATTTCTGCCTTATGGCAGCAGGAACACACCTCTAATATTCCTTGAGGTGCAACTATCAATGAACCACAATGAAGCTGATGATAAAATATAAAGATAACAAATAATATTTTTTTCCAAGGAAGCATTCATTAACCATGTTGGTGACCCATCACCCAAGCATTCATCCCCTCCACTACCAACGCAAACTACTAACACACTGCAAGTTCAGTAGTACCTTTGTGACCTAGAAATAAATTGCTGTCCCTACTTCAGCACTGAGTCTACATGCTGGAGTTCCCTTCTCAACACTGTTATGGATGTACCTTCAGTAGAAGGATTGCAGTGATTTGAGACGGTGATTCAGCATCATCTTCTGAAGGGTGGCTAGAGATGGCGGTACATTTTAGCCTTATCAGAGATGCCCACATTCTGAAAAAGGAGTGGGGGAAAATACGTTGAATCTGCTGTACACTGTCATGACATTTCAGAGACCAATATCTTTGAACCTAATAACTATACACAAATCAGTTTTGGTTTACACTTGTGCAGAATACTTGATCAATTAGAAAGGGCTCAAATTAAGTAAATCCACTGGTATGATGGTTTATGACTGAAAATAGTATGGCATGTGAAAATGCACGAGATGTTGATTCTCATGAGTGAATACAGTTGAGTAATTATCAGTTTGGAAAGCAAGACAACAGCAAAATTTCAGCCATTAAAAGTTATCACTCTATGCTTCAAACTTCCAGATTAAAGAAAGCTTTAAAATGCCATATCTCTCTCTCTCTCATTTTACCAGACAGAGGAGCAGAATTAGATCATACAACCCATCGAATCTGCTCCACCATTCCATTATGACTGATTTATTATCCCTGCAACCCTATTTTCCAGCCTTTTCCTCAAAATCTTTGCCATCCTTACAAATCATGAACCTTTCAACCTCCGCTTTAAATATACCCAGTGACTTGATCTCCAGAGCCAATTGTGGCAATGAATTCCACAGATGCACCGCCCTCTGACCAAAAAAAAATTGCTTCTCATCTCTGTTCTAAAGGGACATTCTTCTATTCTGATGAGATACCCTCAGGTCCTAGATTCCTCCACTATAGGAAACATCCTCTCCACATCCTCTCTATCTAGGCCTTTCAATATTCAATAGATTTCAATGAGATCCCTTTCATTCTTCTGAACTCAAATGAGTACAGGCCCAACATCATGGAACATACCTCATGTTCCCCTTTGATTCTCAGCATCATTCTAATGAACTTCCTCTGGACCCTCTCCAATGGCAGCATATCCTTTCTTAAATAAGGGGCCCAATACTGCTCACAATATTCTTTATCACAAACAAGAGAAAATCAGCAGGTGCTGGAAATCTGAGCAACAAACACAAAATGCTGGAGGAACTCAGCAGGCTAGGCAACATCTAGGAAAAGAATACAGTTGATGTTTTGGGCTGAAATCCTTCATTTTTTTCTGGGCACCAGACCTAACCAGTTTCCTTCACCACCACTCTCCTATCTGGTGTGAGGAGTGTGGTGTGAAGAGAGTGGTGATGGAAGGAAACTGGTTATGTCTGCTGTCCAGAAAAAAACCCCGAAGGGTTTCAGCCCAAAACGTCGACTGTTTACTCTTTTCCTAGATGCTGCCTGGCCTGCTGAGTTCTTCTAGCATTTTGTGTATGTGGCACAATACTCTGAAGTGCAGTCTGAACAATGCCTTATAACAACTCAGCATTACATCTGTGCTTTTACGTTCTAGTCCTCTCGAAATGAATGCTAACTTTGCTTTTGCCTTCTTTAACACTGACTCAACCTGCAAGTTGATTTAAGAATGGGGTGAAGAGAGAAATGGATCAGCTACTATGAAATGGTGGAGCAAGTTTCATGGGCTGAATAACCTAATTCTGCTGCTATGTCTTATGTTCTTATGATAAGTTAACCTTTAGGGATTCCTACAAGAGGACTGTCAAGTCCCTTTGTGTGTCTAATTTCTGAATTTTCTCCCTATTTAGAAAATTGTCTACACCTTTATTCCTTCTACCAATGTGCATGACCATACACTTCCCTGGATCTAAAAAATCTTCAGTAATGGCCTGAGGCCCACTTAGCACCATTCTCTGCACAAATGGCAGGTCATTAGCAATTAAGCAGAATGGTGAGGCTCAAGTTGTAAGTATATTTTGCCTCTTCCCATGTTATCATTGCATTCCTTAGCCTGAATCTGTAGTTCTGACATGGTGTTTGTCTCCCTCTCCTTTAAGGTGATGTTGTGGGAAGTTCTGGAGATAGAGAGTCATCGAACACTACAACACAGAAGCAGTCCCTATTGCCCATCTAGTTCTTGCTTGAACTATTAATCTTCCTGGCCCCATTGATCTGCTCGTGGACCGTAGCCCTCCATATCCATCCCATCCATGTACCTATCCAAATTTTGCCTAAATGTTGAAATCGAACCCGCATCCATCACTTGCACTGGCAGTTTGTTCCACACACCCATGGATATAAAAAGTAAATCAGAAAAGTTTTCAGCAGAATAAATGGTTTTAGAGAGTGGGGGTGTGAATCACAAGCTGCTTGCCTAGTTCTTGACCAGACTCTTCTTCTTCTCAGGCACTACCTTTGGAATCAAGGATGACTCTTTCCTTTTTAGTTATGAAATAGCTGATGAGGCCTAAGAGGGGACAGAAAACTCTTTTGTGAATGGGGCCAATGATAGTCAAGGGGATAGCCAGGCACGTAGTTTATGAGATGGTGCACATCTTCTACCAGTGATGCAGGTCTCTGTGCTCTGCTTTTGAACGGACTCGGGGTTCCCAATATCATCCTGAGTGCTCCATCTCCGCTGTGAATGATCAGTGCCAGGATCCCCACGAGTCGGTGGTCATATTAATTGTCCTGGATCTTTTAATTGTCCAGCAGGTAATTTCCCATATCAAAGCTTGGAAGAGAGGCCTGTTTCAGGAATGTTGTGAGGGGAAAATGAACAACATGGTCTGTCCAACTTAGCCGGCTGAGTGGAACTGTGGATATTGGCTTGGAGGCGACACTTCCAAGGTTTGTCCATTGTCATCGATGAAGACCTCGACACCATGAGTACTTTTTTATGAGGTTGAGTTGCTAGCTCGATGCTCAACCCAGCACGGATGGAGAGCGTGCAAGGGAGCTGACCAGATTCGAACTCGGGACCTCTCGCCCCGCAGTCCAGCGCTGATGCCACTACGCCACCAGCTGGCTGGATGGTGTTGAGACTAGTGCTTGATCTGGATTTAAGTGAGGGAGAGTTGCTCAGCGTCAGCCTCACTCTGTCTTCCCAATTCCCATCTGGATCCAGTGGCAAGACAAGAGTCAAGACGGCTGGAGATGGGACTAGGCGCAGTGGATGACCAGGACATCTTCAGTGTCTAGTCGTGCTCTACACGTTTCACGATGCTTGCAGAGACCGCCTTCTTGACTGTTGGACCTTCTATCCGCTCAATCCTCCGGAGTCTGTCTTCACATGCTGGGATAGACAACTCCCTATCTCATTGAAGGTTTGAGACCTGTCGGCTACCCTCACCTGGTTTAGCCGGCTTGTCGAAGCCGTTGCCCGGGGTGTGGCCACTGTCGCATGCAAACAGGAGCCACAGATGAGAGCTGAGTGCCAGGTGGGGACTAAAGGTGGACTAACCGCCCTGAAAAGGACGCAACATGCTCCCCCATCAGGGGTGCTACCCCTCCCTGACACCCCATACACCCTAAAGAAGGGCACCTAAGGGTGACCTTACAGAGATATAAAAAAATCATGACCTATGTAGATGCGGTGGATAATCATGGTCCTGACTTTTCCTAGGGTAGGAAAATATTTAAAGAGCAAGATGTGAGGGAAAAAATTTTCACACAGAGGGTAGTAGGATATGGAACAAGCTGCCAGAGGAAGAGGTAGAGGTTGGTTGAGTTCCAACATTTAAAAGACATTTGGACATATAGTAGCTAGGAAAGATCTAGTGAGATGTAGGATTGCAGTAATAATGAAGTTTGCAATAATTTTTTACTGAAGCAATTGAAAACATAATTTTAATTTGGAGCTTGTTTAAGTAGGTTTTGTTGCAAACTGGGAAAGATATGAGATGGCAAACACAATTCCAACCTATAGTGTTCTTTCCTTCTGATGCTTGAATCTTTTATATTGAGAATTGCAACATATCATTACCATCAGCCAATAATAAAACTAAAATAAACACTTATAATATCCAAAGCAGCATCACATTCGCTGTCATTAAATAGAATTCTAGCACAGGTATTTCACAAGAGGAAGAAGAATGAAGTTTATTTTGCTTCCCTTCTCTGCTGGATGCTACATGATGGTACAATGAACACTTCTTCCACCTTTGACCACTTGATGGATTCACACTAAGTGCTGGAGGAACTCAGCAGGCCAGGCAGTATCTGTGGAAGAGAGTAAACAGTCTATGTTACAGGCCAAGACCCTTCAGCAGGACTTCATTAGCAGGCCTAATAAAGGGTTTTGGCTCGAAATGTCTTCTGTTTATTCTTTCCCATAGATGCTGCCTGGTCTGCTGAGTTCCTCCAGCATCTTGCGTGTGTTGCTTTGGATTTCCAGTGTCTGCAGATTTTCTCCTGCACCTGATGACTTTTCTCTGTTCTGATGACACCAAACCAGTTACTGTGAAGTTACTTGCTGCTGCATTTTGTCTTCACTTGGAATTTCTGCCTAGAGGCATATCCAGATCTCCTGGTTAGCTGTAGGTAAAAGTGGAAAGGATGGGATTATGTACCAGTGGTGGCTGTATTAGCAGGTGCACGTTCAGATTCATTTATTTATTGAATGTACATTGAAATGTGCAGTGAAATGCCATGGTTGTATTAACAACCAACACAACCTAACGGTGTGCTGGCACAGCTCACAAGTATCACCACACATTCCAGCACCAACATACATGCTCACGTTCAACAATGAACAGAACACAGCAAGCAACAAAAGAAAAGAGCAAAACAAGCCCCTTTCCTCCCTCCCACCCAGACTCATAGACAGTCCTCCAAATTCAGGGCAGGCCTCCAGTCTCCATTCTCCAGGCATTAGATATTGGGCTTTGACTTCCAGACTTCAGATTAACTTTTGGGCTTCAGTTTTCAATATCAACCCCTGGACTAGCTGGTGATGGGACCCCAAACTCCAGGCTTCGAACATTGATTCACTGGCCTTTGTCCCTCCTGCTTCCACAGACGTCTGAAAACCCCCCATCGAGACAGCTGATCTTCACCAATGTCCTTCATCACACAACCATGTTGCTGGCCTTTGAGCATGGAGCGGAGGCCTAGACACCAGCCTGATCCCTAACTTCTCCTCCTTCTTGTCCCTAAACACTAACCTGACCCCTAACTCCCCTCTCTGACCACACAACTATCCCTATGAGCTTAAAGAATAGCTAGTTCTAAACCACGACTTCAGTAGAAACCACAACTCGATGCCATCTTGACTGGAAATGTTGGCCCCAGTCAAACCAAGCCAAGATGAAGCTGGAGTGAGCAGGCCCTCCATTTTGCCTCTTCAGCTGTCTCCTTCAAGTACAGAGTCCCACATAAAACACATACACCTGGCAATCAGGTAAGACTCTATCATGCAGGAACTTTATAAATGCATAATAGTTTTTGTTCTAATGAAGGGTCTTGGCCTGAAGCATCAACTTTTTATTCCCCTACATAGATGCTGCATGACCTGTTGAGTTCCTCCAGCATTTTGGGTATTGTCAGTTATACACAACTGATCTGTGGCCGTAAAGGATTCTTAGATGCATGATAAAACCTGTCATGATGCCTGAATGATCTGTTATGATCATGAGGGCTGTCTCTGGGGAGAGATAGGATAGCCAGATCATGTGTGACTGAAATAAGGCAATTAGTAGGTGATTTTAATTTTCAACATATTAACTGGGACTCCAATACTGTAAAATGATAGGATGGAACAGAGTTTGTCAAATGTGTTCAGGAAAGTTCCCTTAATCAATATATAGGGGTGCCAACTAGAGACAGCATGCCACTGGACCTCCCGTTAGGGAACGAGCAGGACAAGTGACAGAAGTATGTGTAAGGGAGCACTTTGTGATCATACTTCCATTAGTTTCAAGATAATTATGGAGAAGGATAGGGTGCTGTGATTAGCAAACAAGAAACAACCTACCCTGATGCCTTTTATATCATGGATGGGAACTTCAATCAGACTTGTTTGATGAAATTGCTGCACAAATATCATTAGCGTGTCACCTGCAGCACCAGAGGTCCCAACACATGTAACCACTGTTATACTATGATTAGGAATACCTACTGTTCGATCCCTGGACTGCATTTCAGGAAGTATTATCATCTGGCTGTCCTCTTCCTACCCCTATACAGGCAAAGGCTAAAGAGCAAGGCTCCAGAGATAAGGACAAAAAGAGGTAGTTGCAAGGCAGAGAAGCGGCTATAGGATTTATCAGAGGATTTGAACAAATATACCGCAGTTGTCATGGACATTATAAAGATAAGTATTTCCCCACAAAATCATCCAGAGTCTTCCCCAACCAGAAGTCGTGGATAAGCCAAGAGATCCGTGATCTGCTGAGGGCCAGATCACTGCTGTTCAGGTCTGGTGACCAGGTTAAATACAAGAGGTCCAGGTCCAAATTCTGGAAAGCCATCTCACATGCAAATTCTGGACCAAACTTGAATCACTGAAGGATGTTTGACATCTGTGGCAGGGCTAGAATGCTATCAACTCCTACACAGTGAAACCAAGCAACATAGATGTGAACAAGGTTCTGTTCCCAGATAAGCTTAATGCCTTTTATGTTTGCTTTCACGAACTCCCACAGCATCTGATAACCTTGTGATTTCAGTCCCTGATGCCGATGTGAGAACACCCTTCAGGTGGGTGAACCCACAGAAAGCATCTGACCCAGATGGGGTACTTGGCTAAGTACTGAAGCCTGGGCTATTCAACTGGCTGGTGTGTTCACTGATATCTTTAACCTCTCATTTTGGCAGTCTGAGGTGCCCACCTTCTTCAAGCAGGTTTCAATTATACCAGTGTACAAGAAGAACATGATAACCTGTTTCAAAGACTATCATCAAGTAACACTTACATCCACTGTGATGAAGTGCTTTCAGAGGCTGGTGACGAAGCATATCAACTCTTGTCTGAGAAGTGACTTGGATCCGCTCCAATTTGCCTAAAATCACAACGGGTCAACATCAGATGCCATTTCACTGACTTCTCACTTACTTCTAGAACATCAGGACAGCGAAGATGTATCCATCATCCATTGACTACAGCTCAGCATTCAGTACTGTCATCTCCTCAAACCAAATCAATAATCTCCAACATCCAGGCCTCAGTATCATCTTAAACAACTAGTTCCTTAATTTCCTCACTTGCAGTCCCCAGTCAGTTCAGATTGGCAACATCTCCTCCACAATCTCCATCTGCATAGGTAAATCACAAGGCTGTGTGCACAGCTTCCTGCTCTACCTATTTTATACTAATGACCATGAGACTAACTACAGCTCCAGTGCCATATTTAAGTTCGCTGATGACACTGCTGTTGTGAGCCAAAGCAAAGGTGGTGATGAATCTGTGTATAGGACTGAGTTTGACAATCTGACTGAATGGTGCCAGAACAACAACCTGTCACTCAATGTCAGCAAAACCAAAGAGCTGATTATTTACTACAGGACATAGAAACTGGTGGTCCATGAGCCAGTCTTCATCAGTGGAGAGAGCCAGTAACATTAAATTCCTCAGTGTTATCATTTCAGAGGATCTGTCCTGAGTTCAGCACATAAGTGCCATCACAAAGAAAGCACAAAAGCCTCTCTACTTCCTTTGAAGTTTGTGCAGATTCAGCATGTCATTTAAAACTTTGACAAACTTCTATAGATGCATGGTGGCCAACGCACATACTCAACATTTTACGAACACCTTCTTCCCCACCACCATCAGATTCCTGAATAGACAATGGACCCATGAACACTACCTCAGTATTTTTATCTTTGCTTTCCTTTTGAATCAAAATCAGGTTTAATATCATTGGCATATATTGTAAAATTCGTTGACGTTGCAGCAACAGTACAATGCAATACATAATAGAGAGAGAAAAACAAACTGTGAATTACAGTAAATATACTATATGTATGTGTGTGTGTTAAATAGTTAAATAAGTAGTGCAAAAATAAAAATAATAAAGTAGTGAGGTAGTGCTGATGGGTTCAATGTCCATTCAGAAATCAGATGTCGGAGAGAAACAAGATGTTCCTGAATCATCTTCAGGCTCCTGTACCTCTTCCCACAAGAAGCAATGAGAACAGGGCATACCTTAGATGATGTGGGTCTTTGATGATGGATGCTGCCTTTTTGAGGCATCGCTCCTTGAAGATGCCTTGGATACTTTGGATACTAGTGCCCATGATGGAGCTGACTAAGTCTACAACTCTTTGTCGTTTTGTTAGTTGTTCAATCCTCTACAATAGCACATCCCCAGCCCACCCCCCAAATAGCAGACGGTGACGCAGCCAGTTAGAATGCTCTCTGCAGTACATCTATAGAAATGTGTAAGTGTGTGACCGCAGGCTCCTGTACCTCCTCTATGATGGTAGCAATGAGAAGAAGGCATGTCCTGGGTGATGGGCTCCACCATGATCGATGCCGCCTTTTTGAGGGATCATTCCTTGAAGATGTCCTGGATGCTAGGGAGGCTAGTGCCCATGATGGAGCTGACTGAGTTTACAGCTTTCTGCAGCTTATTTCAATCCTTTGCAGTGGCCCCTCTATACCAGACTGTGATGTAGTCAGTTAGAATGCTGTCCACGGTACATCTGTCGACATTTGTGAATGTCTTCAGTGACATACCAAATCTCCTCAAACTCATAATGATATATATGGTATGTGTGTGAGTATATATATATTGTGGAAATATATCTGTAACCCTGAAGTTTTTGTGAATTTGTTACTTTTGTAAAATGTAGTGTGACAAAACGGGACCTGTGAGATCCCAGAGTTCTCTGCTGGTTTGCTGGCTCACAAGTCCGTGTGCGTGTGTGTGTGTGTGTGTGTGTGTGTGTGTGTATGTATGTATATATGTGTGTATCTATGTGTGTTTTAGCAAGATGTTATGGACAGGGCTGGATTAAGCAAGTGCAGGGCCTGTAGCTTATGTTATAAAGGGGCCCTAAATTTAAAAAATGCACCTAAGTATTAAAACATAAATTATTTACTTGCATAGTAAAGTAATTCAATTTTTTTATTTGCTATACAGCCGGATAATACAACAGATGTCTGACACTTCAGTAATAGTATTACTTACATGTAGGTATCAATTTCAAATGCCAAAAGTAACAAATCTACAATTTAAAAGTTACATTTTCTAGATTTAGCATGAGCAAATTTGTTGATGATACTTGAAATGTCTATTTCACGCAGAAGTTCATGTTCAATGTTCATTAGAGTGAGATTGTTCAATCTGTTTTGACCCATGGTGCTCCTTAGTTCATTTTTAATCCTTTTCAGTTTTGAAAATGAGCGTTCTCCACTGCAGTTCATAACCATGAGTGACAAATAGATGCGCAAGGCATTTTCTCCATTTGGAAAACACGACTCCAATTCTTCATCAAGACTTTCTTCCAGATCTTCCGGATATGATTTAATAAGATTTGATGACCTCTTTACGATCTCTTCAGGTGTAAGCAACTGTAACTGATGAAGGAATCCAAAAACACCATTCACTTTTAGATAAGCTTAATGCCTTTTTTTGACAGGGCAGAAAGCAAGCTGTCAATAATGGCAAGAAATGTTTGGCTTTTAAACTTCTGAGAAGGCGTTTCAGATTCAACAAGTGGATCAAGAGTGCTGGAACCACTGAAATCATCATATGCATGATTTTGCTTGTGTTTTCTTCAAGTTTGCTGTTGATAATCTTCATACTTCACACCTTGGCTTTTTGCTCAGTGTCTGAAAAAGTAGACCGCGTAACTTGCATATATCCATGCAAGGATTCATAGAGTGCACAAGCTGTTTTCAAGTCTTGGCCAGAAGATTGCAAAGAAGCACTGGTCATTTGAAAACGCTGTAATAGTTGATCCCACAATATGACCATTATTCCTGTTCCCAACTTCATCATGGTTGGAAGTAGTCCACGAGCCTGTTGTCGACACTCTGCCTTCTGATCATCGTTATTTGAAATGTCATCCAAGACTTGTTTTATGCAGAAAAGCTGTGTAAAAGTGCTTTTGTTGCATCTGCACGAGCTGACCACCTGGTATCTGACATTCTTTTCACAATGGGCAAATGAGCACCACCATCAGAAAATGCAGCAGAAAGGAGATCCCACCGATAAGTAGAAGCAGAAAAAAATGTGTACAGGCTTTCTACAAATTGAAAGAAAATTAATGCTTCTTGACAACATTCAGCAGCGCATTTTCAACTAAATTTAGTGAATGTGCAAAACGTGGAATGTAATCCGCAAACTCATTCAGCTCTTTAATTCATGCTTGTAAGCCACTATACTTGCCACTCATGTTGCTGGCATTGTCATAACTTTGACCACGGTAGTCTTTCATATCAATGTCATTTTCCTTTAAAAAGTCAAGTAAACTTTGAGTGAGCTGTTCAGCACTATGACCTTCCATATCCAAAAACTTCACAAATCTTTCAACTGATCCAGACGGCAAAACATAGCGCACAAAGTCAGCAGTGCAACTTCCAGCAGTGTAACAGCGCACGCTGCAGCAGCTTGGGAGCGTGGGAGATAGCGCAACAGTCACCACGACACAGCAAGGAGCCAACACACGCCTGCACACACATACCATGCAGCTCTCCTGACACGAAAACAACAGCGTTGCCAGATCATCGTGAGAATACGGTGAGATGCCGATTTCACCAGACTGCAGCTTGCAAGCATTTAGTGCAGGGCCGTCGAAAATGCGGGGCCTGTAGCATAAGCTATTTTTACTACTAGGTTAATCCGGCCCTGGTTATGGAATGAAACAACCTAATTACTGTTCTCTGTAAAAAATATAAAAGTGGTTTGTCTGAGCTATAAGATTGAAGCTATTCTCCAATGATAATGTATGGAGGTAGCTCTCCTTGCGAGTAAATAATAAGTGCACCTATAATTTGATCCACCCTGAATTTGCCGTAGTTTGTTATCTTTTATCAGAAGACCTAGCTTAATGGTACATGACAATTTTTAAATTGTAATTTATAGTTTTTCTCATTATGTATTTCAATTTATTGCTGCCTCAAAGGACTCTTGAACCATCAGGCTCTTGAATTAGTGTGGATAGCTTCACTCACCCCAACAATGGACTGATTTCACAACCTATGGACTCACTTTTAGGACTCTACAACTTGTGTTCTCGATATTCATTGTTTATTTAATTTTTTTTCTCTTCCTTTTGTATTTGGCCTATTTGTTGTCTTTTACACATTGGTTGTTTGTCCTTCTATGTTGTGTGAGGTTTTTCATTGATTCTATCGCATTTGTTTTTATTTACTGTGAATGCCCACAAGAAAATGAATCTCAGGATACTATATGGTGATACATATGTACTTTGATAATAACTTACTTTGAACTTTGAACCTTGAACAGCAATCTCTGGAGCTTTCAGAGAATGTGAAAAATAAAAGATTCAGTGAGTGGCAGTTCTGTGGAGGAAAATGCCTTGTTAATGAAAGAGGTCAGAGGAGAATGGCTAGACTGGCTCAAGCTGACAGGAAGGCAATATTAATTCAAATACCACACATTACTACAGTGGTGTACAGAAGAGCATCTCTGAACACACAAAACATTGAAACTTGAAGTGTATGGGCAACAGGAGCAAAGAAACAGACATACCTTCAGTGGCCACTTTATTAGATACCCCCTATACCTAATAATTTGGCCTCTGAGTGTACATATCAAAATGTGAGCTAAGATATGTATGCTGTTGATACTTCCTTTTTGGAGAGATGCTTGGAAATAAATTAACTGGTTGAAATCTACTATAAACCAGCATTCATCATCAAGGATCCCCCACCATTGAGGCCACGCTTTCTTTAAGCTGCTGTCATCAGGAAGGAGGTACAGAAACTCCCGGCCCAACACCACCAGGTTGAGGAGGAGCTTCTGAACCAGTGTAGATAACTTCACTCACCTCAACAATCTATGGACTCACTTTCAAGGACTCTACAACTCATGTTCTCAGTATTATTTGTTTGTTTATTTATTTATTATTATTAGGTTTTCTTTTGCATTTGTAGAGTTTTTCTTTTGCATATTGGTTGTTTTTTAGTCCTTATGTACAGCTTTTCATTGATTCTTTTCTATTTCTTTGTTATACTGTGAATGCCTGCAAGAAAATGCATCACAGGGTTGTCTATAGTGATATACGAACTCTGCTAATAAATAGACTTTGAACATTGAACTTTGAACTCTGAAGGCTGTCCTTTCATTTGTCCCCTTTTATCTTCCAGGTTCAAGCTGCTACCACCGTTTTTATGTCTATTGCAAGACTGTGTGCAAGGCTGTGCAGCCTGGGAAGCTAAGAGTACGATGCAATACTTGTAAGCAAGGAACATTGACTTTAGCAATGGTAAGATGCAATACTTTGTTTGTATAAGTGGCTGTAAATAGCATTTCAAAATGTTACATTTGACATTGTGGTGCCACACTCTTCAAGAATTCTTGAAGGTGTATTTCCCTTTAAAAAATTGTCTCAGAATTGTTTGTCAGTAGTCAGTGTAAGTAAAAAGTGAATAGAACAGAGGGATAAACACACAGCCTTGTGCTGCACCTGTTCTAATGTTGATTGTGAAGGAAATGTTGTTGTCAATCCCAACAGACTGGTGTCTGCAAGTGAGAAAATTAAAGATACAATCACATAAGGAGAGATCAAGATGTGGGTTTTAGAGCTTATTGATTAGTTTCGTGGGGTAGATAGTGTTGACAGCTGTTATGGCGGGCTGAAACAACTAACGTCTATTGGTCAGCTGATAATCTATCCCAGGGATTATTTAGCTTCACTGATTGATTGACTTTCACTAATTGATTGTTGTTCCAATCAACATCTTGAATGTTCTTTGGGTAGACCATGCATTGGGATTGGATTTTTGAGATTTTGTAGTTTCTTGGTTTTTACGGAATAAAGGAGTATTCTGCATTCTAGCTTAGTCCTGTCTCCTGGCATCTGGTCTCATCAGTAGTTATAGGTGAGCAAACACAACAAATTGGCGACCATGTGCTGTATTACAACAACATGGCAATGTCAGCAGAGGACTTGAATGGAATTCTACAACAGCAACAAGCTCAATATGAGGCAGCCCAGCTGAAGTTAGTTGAAACCTTGATCAGCAGGTTGTTAGTGAGCCCAATGACTTCAGTGTCAAGCACTGAACAGAACTCATGTAAGTAATTATTGTGTGTATTGCTGATTTCTAGTTTGATGCCACTTTGGGAGTTATGTTTGAATCATGGTTTAAATGTTACAAAGATATATTCTGGGTCAAGTTCACCAGTAAAGATGGCCCATGGATGATACACACTTTGCTCCAAAAATTGGGTATTGCTGGACATGAGCATTATTTCAACTTCATTCTGGCTAAGAATCTGTGTGATCTCTCTTTTGATGAAACTGTACAACAAGTAACAAGCATTTTTGAGAATAATCATCTCTCCTCATTGTTCACTAGCCAATGCCTGAAACTCGTTAAACACGACGCTGATGACTGTATCCCATATGCCGGTGTCATCAAGCACAAATGTGAAAAGTTCAGGCTGGGTAAACATGAGTGAATCAAATGTCTGATTTTTATTTGTGGACTTCAGGCACCTGATGATGTAAACATTCATAAATGGCTCCTGTCCAGACTGCAGCAAGACCCTGATATGATTTTACAAGCTGTCAATCAAGAATGTCAGCATTTGATCAACCTAAAACATGATTCCAACGTAGTCGAACAGAACCATGTCAGTGTAGTTTCCAGTGGCCCAATCATCAACTCTCAGATGTTTCCAAACGGCCAAACACAGCTTGTTGGAATTGCGGTGCAGGGCATTACACAAGAAACACTGAATACTAGAAACATATTTGGAGCGAATGCCAATGCTGTGGTCACAAGGAAGGCTTTTTCCATCTTTCACTGTCTTCTAGGCATTGAAACACAAGGGCAAGAAGTTTCAAAAGCCATCTAAATTGATAAGGAATTTAATGGTTACATCCAAAGTTGACTTTCCCCCACCTCCAGGAGAAAGCACTTCAACATATTTATCAACAATCAGTTGGTCATGGTACAACTCAGTACAGTGCCAGAAATCACCATTATCTTCAAGCACACGTGGTGGGCATTTGAGTCCCCACCAGTCAAATCAACACATCACTCCGGCTGCAGTGCATCTGGTGGATCCCTCCAGCTGACTGGCAAACTGCACTGCATGGTGAAGCTGAACACTAACCAAGTCAATGGCATGTGTTACGGAACAGGCCAACCAGATCTGAATGTCCTTGGTATTGACTGAATGGACAAGCTTGATCTCTGTATCACCCCTCTGGATGAGGTCTGTACGAAGACATTGGCTGGTCAAATCATGTCAGTCGATTCCACACCACTATCAGTACATGAGACCATTCAACAGCAACTGCAATAACTCTATGCAGCAGTGTTTCAAGAAGGTTTAGGTTGCTGCACCAAACTGCAAGCAGAACGTCATCTTCATCCAGTGACAAAGCCAGTCTTCTGTCCCAAAAGACCAGTACCATATGCAGCCTTACCAATCGTGGAGCAAGAGTTAGGTTGTCTGCAACAAGCTGGAGTGATCAAAGCTGTCAACTACTCGCTTTAGGCATCTCCCATAGTCATTATCAAGGAAGCCAATGGTACAGTGTGGTTGTGTGTAGACCTCTCATTTAGTCTCAGTGCGGCTCTGGAGATGTGCCAGTACCCATTATTGGTACCGGCAGATCCCTTTGCAAAATAGAACGGTGGTCGCTACTTTGCAAAGTTAGACTTGGCTGAAGCCTACCTCCAGGTGGAAGTGGTGGAAAATCACAGGAGCTTCTCACCATTACAACACATGTTGTTTTCCTTCCTCTGTCTGCTTTTCACGGTAAAGGCAATTCCTTCAATATTCCAACAGATTATGGACAGCTTGCTGAATGGTATTGATGGTGTTGCTGCTTACCTTGAAGACATCATTGTGATGGACATGGATCAGACAGAACTATGCAAACACCTGGACCACATTTTGAACAAACTGCAAGACTTTGGATTGCAATTTTGGCAGAAAAATATAGCTTCCTGATGTCTTCAATTAAGCATCTGGGATTCATCATAGATAAGTATGGTCATCACTCAGATCCCAAAAACGTCACTGCTATCTTAAAGATGCCTCCACCATCAGATATAAGCACTTCATGATTATTTTTGGGCATGATCAGCATTTCTCCTAGCACTGCACTGGCTGAGAAAGCCACTCATTGCCCTGTTCAACAATGGTCCAAACAATGCCAAGGGGGTTTTGATCAGGTAAAGAATATGCTGTTGTCCGACCTTCCCTTAACGCATTTCAACTCAGAGTTGCCATTCGCTGTTGCAACGGATGCATCCAACTAGGGGGTGGGAGCTCTCATATCCTATATCTTCCATGATGGTTCAAAAAAAAACTGTCATACAAGCAGTCAGATCACTGAGCACAGCAGAAAGGAACTATGGACAAGTCAAGAAGGAAGCTTTGGGAATCATCTTTACTGTGAAGAAATTCCACAAGATGCATTATGGCAGAAGCTTCACTCTCCTTACTGACCACAAACCACTGTTTGGATCTAAGAAAGCCATCCCAGTGCATACAGTCAACTGTCTACAAAGGTGGACAATGATGTTATTAGCCTACAATTTTGAAATCAAGTACACATCTGGTTTAAGATAGAGCTGCTGAAGACAGGTGACAGCTTACTGGTGGTTGATAAAGCAAGAACTACAACTAAATACTGCATTAATAACACTTTTCTCATGGAAAATTGTGGTAAATAATCATCACAAACAATAAGCAAGCGAGTGAAGGCGAGGCTGGCTTGAGGGTCGAGGTATGCAATGCAACGGCAGAATGAGGTCGAGGCATGTTCGAGTAAGAGGGGTCATAGCCAGAGTGCGACATCGTGAAAACAGAATCAGAGTCAGAGGCAGAGTTGGAACAAGTGCGGCAGAGGAATTTCAGAGCCCATCCACCTAAATCGGGAGCAAGGTCTGATCCATCGAAGTGCTGGGCCGATTTGGAAAGGTCGGGTATGGGATGGAACATGGCACGAGATCCAGGCCCAGAGCATATCGATGCAGCAAGGCCCAGGTCTGAGCACGGTGAACGACCTGATGTTTGGACAATTTAAATGTTGGGTCAGATGGATTGAAAAGGCAGGGTGTTGAGATTGGAGGCTAGAGTCAGGCCAGTTCTGCTCGTTGCTCCACGACGTTTACTCTGCTGTCCACAGCACTGAGACTGAGGCTGTGGTCCTGCTCCGGCTGCTCTGGGCTTCGTGTCTATGGACTCAGTCTCGTTCAGAATGCTGTCGCTTGCTTTTATTGTTTGTATGATTTGTGTTTTATTTTCTCTCTGTGCATTGGGTGTTTGTTGCTCTTTTTTTAATAGGTCCTTTTGGGTTTCTTGGTTTGTGGCTGCCTGTAAGGAGACAAATCTCAAGGTTGTATAATTTATACATACTTTGATAATAAATGTACTTTGAACTTTGAACATCAACCTATGAACTTTGTCAGACAGGTACCCTCTCTAAACTTAGGAATCAGCAGGTTACTGAAAATGAAAGTGCAATATTGGCTGCAATTTCAGTGGATTCCGAAGTCCACTGTGTTTTATGGGATGTTGCTGAAAGTCTTCAAATCATGATCAACAAGATCAAAGCAGAAGTGGCTACAGATCCTCTTTTTCAGTATATCTCCAGATACCTCATTGATAGATGGCCAGTCAAGATTGAGGAGGGAAGGAGAAGATGGCGGCGTCACGCAGCGCACGCTGCTGCTCCGAAATGATATTGTATTTGTAAGTAGGTACCGTGCACAATCCTGATTTGATGGAGACAGACGTGAGAAGCGCGGAGGAACACCTGGAGAAACTTCTGAAATGCCTGCTTCGCTGCCGTTGCTACTGTGCGATCAAGAATCTCCGGAGGGAAAGGCCCTAAATCCTCGGCTTTGCCTATTGCCTGTTGCTGGAGTCGGGGTCGAAGCGCTCGGCAGAGATGGTGCTTGGTGCTCAGTGTCAGAGGGCTGGTCGGAGGCTCGAAGTTTTCGGACGGACTCAAGAGTTGGGTGTGGTCGGGTGCTTCCAGGGTGCTGCATCGGCAAGTTTGTGGCGCTGGAGGTTCATGACAGGAAGAGAGTTTCTCTTCCTTCTACTGTCTGCATGAGATAATGGGACTTTCGAGAGACTTTGAGACTTTTTTTTACCATGTTCATTGTCTGTTCTTTGTCAAATTACGATATTGTTTTGCACTGTTGTAACTATATGTTATAATTATGTGGTTTTTGTCAGTTTCTTTTAGTCTTGGTTCGTCTTGTGTTTCTATGATATCATTCTGGAGGAACATTGTATCATTTCTTAATGCATGCATTACTAAATGACAATAAAAGAGGACTGCGTGTCCTCATTACCTAATCTAATCTAATCTAATCATACCTCACTCTCAGCTGTGGACTCCTACCTAATGCTTGAAGACAGAATAGTGATTCACGAACACTTCATTCAAAAGTACTCAATCAATTCCATCGTGGTTACCCGGGCATTAATCAATTGAAAGCCCTGGCGAGAAGCTTTGTGTACTGGCCAGGCATAGACCAAGGTATCATATCAGTATGCAAACAATGTACTCAGCTACCTTTGGCAGCAAAGAATCCAAGTAGAGCCGATCCACACCCATTCCTCAGGCTACCAGACCTTGGAGTCGAGTACATATTGACTTCGCTGGCCCAATCACGATTCTACCTACTTTGTCCCAGATGACGCCTATTCCAAATGGCCAGAAGTATTATTTATGAAGTCAACAATGACAAATGCTACCATTCAACAGCTGCTGCAGATCTTCAGCCGCTTTTGGGATGCCAGAAACCTTTGTTTCTAACGGTGACACTCAATTCAGTGCACAGCAATTTGCAGCATTCTGCCTGAACAGCAGAATTATTCACATCCACTCACCCCCCATATCGTCCACAGTCCAATGGCCATGCAAAGAGGTTTGTGGATACCTTCAAATGAAAAAGGGGAAATCTAAAATCAGGAAGGGAAGGAGCGTCGGCCAAGGCTCTTGACGCATTTCTGTTGATCTGTCGAATTACACCACATCTGGGCCTCAAGAGGAAGTCACCAGCTGAAGTGCTTTTGACAAGAAAAGCGACCAACATCCAGTCCAGCAGGTGGTCAGGTGCATAAGGGCAGCCACACAGATCTTGGCTGATGGGTGAAATCATTCAAGCCCGGAGCTGCAGTGTGGGCCAAGTAGTATCACAATGGGCAAGACCCCTGGGTCCCAGATCAAACGAATATCAAACAAATGGGGAAAGTACTTTACAAAGTTACTGTAGACAGACATCGCTGGTGTCACCGTATCATCCAGTTGTGACCATGTGCTCTCGAAGGCAGAACTAGTTTGTCTGACAGATCATCAAACACAGAGCTGGACCTTCATCTGCTCCTGGAAGGGTTTGATTTAGTTGAACAAACCAACCACCAGCATCAGCACAGCTGCAAGCAACACCACAACACAGTGAGAGCCTGCAACTACTAGAAAGGACTGATTGCAAGTGTAAGCTGGTTGTTCCAATCCAAATCAACCCTCAGCTCAAATTCTACAGGTAATAATCTTCAACAGGGAGGCATTACAGCAAACTGAAACAACCAATACCTATTGTTCACAACAGGAATTCTGCAGATGCTGGAAATTCAAGCAACACACATCAAAGTTGCTGGTGAGCGCAGCAGGCCAGGCAGCATCTCTAGGAAGAGGTATAGTCGACGTTTCAGGCCGAGACCCTTCATTAGTCCTGACGAAGAGTCTCAGCCTGAAACGTCGACTGTACCTCTTCCTAGAAGTACCTATTGTTCAACTGATAACCAATCCTAGGCCGAATTGGTCATTGTTCCAATCAAAAGTCTTGAATGTTCCTTGGGTAAGCCATTTACCATTGCGTTGGCGTATGGCCAAGTGGTTAAGGTGTCGGTCTAGTGATCTGAAGGTTGCTAGTTTGAGCCTCAGCTGAGGCAGCGTGTTGTGTCCTTGAGCAAGGCACTTAACCACACATTGCTCTGCGACGACATCGGTGCCAAGCTGTATCGGCCCTAGTGTTTTTCCCTTAGATAACATCGGTGGCATGTGGGCATCTGCTGGTCTTCCATACAACCTTGCCCAGGCCTGCACCCTGGAAAACTTCCAAGGTGCAAATCCATGGTCTCATGAGACTAATGGATGCCTATACTATAAATCCATTTAAATAGTTGTGCTTTGGGAAGTACAGTTAAGTTTTGAGTTTTGAGATTTCGTGGTTGTGTGGTTTCACTGAAAAAAGGAGTATTCTAAGTTGTGGCTTTGGCCGATCTGGTTTTGGTCTCATCAGTAGTTGTAGGTGAGCAAACGCAACTGTTACGAACCCATAGGTTTTGTTTACTGTGGACTGTCACTTTAAAAGAGTGCTTCGGTGAGGCAGGACTGTGATGTTGTTCACTGACTGATTCACGCTTGTTTAGCTTTAAAACAAGGACACAGACAGTCAGAAGTCAGAAGAGAGAGAGAGAGGAGTAAACCTGGAAAAGAGTAGCAGCTCCAGCTTGTCGAAGCTGGGGTTTTGGAACTCTGCTATACCCATAAGGGTGGATTGATCACCGATCCAGTGCACATCAAATGTGTGGCGGTCACTTTGTATAAGCCATAGGAGTGGATTAAAGAATGTCCTGTGGGACCACTCGAAGTTAACCCTTGCCTGGGTACGTTATGTGGTAACCCCTTGAAGACGACATCCCTGTGACAGATCACTCTGGTGGTAATTAGTATGTGGATTTGGAAAGGCTCGATGGAGGATCTTCGATAACTGATATTTATTAATTACCATCGTGGAACCTGTGGAATTCGACGTAATTGCCTTCTCTCTACATTTACCCTGGATTACAGATATTTCTCTTGCATCATTCCTTCCGTGGATGAACTGAACTTTCCTACTTTACCATCTTAAGACTCTGAGCTTTGTTTCCCCAAGCTTAATTTCGTTTGGGAGCTATATTACACACATATATACACATAACTCTTAACATTTGTTTATCTTGGTTAAGTTATGATATTATAAGTAGATACTAATAAAGATAGTGGTTTTAACATCAAAACTAGACTCCAGTGAGAACTCTATTGCAGCTGGTTTGTTTCTAAAATGTTACACAACAATACCATTCACTAGGTTTAGGAACAGTTATTACCCTTTAACTATCAGGCTCCTGAACCAACATGGATAACTTCAGTCACCTCAACTCTGAACTGATCATTGAACAGAACCTTTGGATTCACTTTCAAGGACTCTCCAACTCATGTTCTCAGTTTATTTATTTATTTGTTTGTTTGTTTGTTTGTATTATTTTTGTATTTGCACAGCTTGTCTTCCTTTGCACATTGGTGGCTTGCCGATCTGTGTTTGTGGGTATTTTATCATTGATTCTATTGTATTTGTTTGTTCTGCTGTGAATGTTAGGGTCCTAAATAATGACATATACATACTTTGATAATAAATTTACCTTGACTTTGATTTTGTTGCCCAGTGACAAAATATATTTGGATTTAACCCAGCCTGTTCTTTCAGTTCTATCCCTTGAGTGTCAACAGGTCTTTCTGTGACATAAAGGAATCAAATGGAAATCTAACCTCAAGACATCAGAAAAAGTAATAATTACCTTAACCAAATACCTTTGGGTCAGCCAGCTGTCAAACAATTATTTTGTTTAATATCTTTAATTGTTTTAAAACAATTATATTTTTATAAGAAGTTAAAAACTAAAGATAAGCTAATACTGATCAAAATAATTTAAACCTTTTAAATTTTAACATTTAAATTAAAACAGAACATTGAGTGGTCAAAAGGAATAAAGTACATACATTTATGAGGAGGTTAGACAGGCTTATGAGGTACAGCGACTAGCTAGAGGGTTATGTTAATGGATTTATTTGAACAAAAATGGGCGGACATATTTATAACTGGTGGAATGGACTGGTTGGGTCAATGAGCTAATATGTGCCGTATGTCATTATATAATGATATGTGAGCTTCTAAATCCTAATTTAATAAGTCTCCAGAAATATAACAACATTTAAATTATCTTCAATCTGTCCTGTTCATATAAAGAGTCTTCACTTGAAGCATTGACCCTTCAGCAGGGAGGGTCTCACCTTTTACCTCTACCCCTCATCTTTTTTTCTCCAGTACTGCTGAAGGATTGCAGTCCGAAACATCAACCGTACTCTTTCCACAGATGCTGCCTGGCCTTCTGAGATCCCCCAGTAGTTTGTGTGTGTTGCTTGGATTTCCAGCATCTGCAGATTTTCTCTTATTGGTGATTGGATGACCATATCCACTGTCAGATTTTGTTGCGAAAGCAGAAAACGGGAGAAATAACTTGAAAGTGGAGTAGCTTTTCTGCTAAAGTCAAGTGAAACATCTTGCATTTCTAGAAATTATTTCACTGGTGAAGTCTGCAATAGTAATGAACATGAAGGGGCTGAAATTGAAAATCATTGTATCCATTGCACTTTGGACAAATAAAGTTAAGCAGTGGAAGTATCCAAAACCATATTGATTCAGGACCTTATGATCATCTAAAACAAGTATTTGTCTGTAATTGTCTAAATAATATATCTATCAGTTTTGTTTAAGGATATAAATAAGCAATTGGTTTGCCTTAAACTCAGCAGGATTGGGTTCTGTTGAATATGGAATAACCACATTTCATGTCTCTAACCGGTAAACCATAAATGGGCTGACTGCTGGCAGCTTTCAGCAAAAAGGCACATTTAGTATGGAGGTACGACCACACAATTCAATCCGCTAATCCATGCCAGCACTTAAACTCCACTCAGAATAGAGACTCTACATCAGAGTTGCAGTAAAAGTGGTGGCAATGCAATTCACAGCTCAAATTCATCCTAGAGCTTTAGAGCCTCACAGCAAATTGGTTGATATATCCCTCACCTGAATTGATAATCTGCTTCTGAGTTTCAGGTGCTTTTTGACAGAGGTTGGTGAGCTATTTTGCCGTAACATTGTGCCAGCCTCTTTGCACACTTGCAACAAGTTCTGCTCTGGGAACATAGCTGAGTCTGAGAGCAAACCCGTTTCCAGGCTGTTGGCTTTCATCTGCCGGACCAATTTATTCAATCCAAATTCACAGCCATTTTTTATATCTCAACTTTGTAATGTGGTGATACAAGGAGAAAATTAAAATGGCACTTCTCAGGAGAAATAAAGAGTGCAAAATTCAATTCCATGGTGATTATTTAATTGGGCCCTGTAGGTGCTGATTCTCTTCAATTATGTGTGTGAACACCAGACATCCCACCTCTCCCAGAAGTTCCAGCAGTCTCCCGCATATTGATGGCAGTTCCCTAATGCCCGCAAATTATACACAATATCCCGGAAATCGATTTTTTTGAGACAGAGAGGAAGAGGAAGAGCGAGATGGAGCGGGATCATCCTGATTGGTCTCTCTTCATGCTAAGTAGACCTATCAGTTTTCTCTGTGGGCGGGTTTTACAGTCGACCTCAAAAATAACGACAGTGTTGCTCGCTGCACTGTTTGCAACAGTGACTTTTCTATTGCCTATGGTGGGTTAAAATGTAAAAGACATGTTGAGGTGAGTTTAACAGGTGTCATTCAGTCATTAGCATAGCTAACGTTATTTAAACTAGCTGGCTAACTGCTAAGGAGCTACTCTATTGATGTCCTACGTGATGAGGCCAAGCTCCCTGCAGACTTGCTTAAAGTTGTAATAGAATAAAAAAATGACTCCGTGATAATATAATATAAGTACATATTTTAGTGTCGCATTTTCTGCATATACTCAACTTGGTTTACAGATTAGACAAGATCACTAAACAAAGTATTACATACACCCTTGGAGGTCGGCTGGGGGGAGGGGGCGGCGAGGGGTCTACCTCCCTGAAATGACTTTTTGCATGGTGGGATGTCTGGAACATTCATGGGGAGGATATTAACATGGGAGTACAAATGCCCATTTTCAGGGTGCAGAGTTGGCAATGCTAACCGAAAAGCAAAAATAACACAGACCCTTGAAGTTTTGGATAAAAGAGACGATGCTTGAGTAACTCTGTGTGTCAGGCGGGATCTGTGGAGAGAGATTGGGAATTTCGGATTTATATCCAGTGACAATAATAGAAACGTGTTAGGCTGTTGTGATACCCAGAAAAGTACTTCAAAGTTGGTAGTGAGCCTGCTGCTCTTACATGGCTTTTACACAGTGAAGGTCACGGGTATCAAAGAATTGTTTTGTGTTTTGTCATAGTGAACATACAATGTTTAAAACGGTGGATGGGGTTACCAAGCAATACCAAGCTGGAGTACGTGTTGATTTCAAAAATAGTTTAATCATCTTATCAAGACGTGATCTTGAACTTATAACTATCTGAGGAAATAACTCACTTCATTGGGGTCTTAGTTTGCAATGCATCCTGTGACCCAACCTGCCAGTGACACAGTGGTCTCATTATACAAAAGTTACATTATTTTCTGGCCGTAATAAGTACATACTGGCAGCACTGTGGATGACTGTTGTGGAGGAGAAATGTCAGCTCATGGCATGGTGACAAACTAGCTTTATCTAAAATCTCAAATGCCAATCTGTCAAAGTCAATAAAGCATGAAAGACTAGGGCAGAAGTGACAACAATGTTATAAAGTACTTGGTGCAGTACCTAATGGCTTGTGCCTTTTGCATGCAGCTTCCTTGTGTGTGTGCTTGAGGGGGTTGCTTCATTTCTTTCTGGTTTTCTGCTTTAGCTTGTTTCTTGGAACTGTTTTATTAGAGGGACTGGGGTTAAGAGACATAAAGTAGCTGCAATTTCTAATTAAAATAGAAATTCTATCACCTACAATCCAAGTTTTTGAAGTTAAAATTTAGATCTCAAAATTAATTTCAGGAAGAACAGGCATGTCTTTCTGCTCACAAGAATACTGTTTAAAGATTGAAGACCAAGGCTGCATATTACAAAAGCTGCTGCAGATTTCCTCTTAACTACCAAATGACTCTATTAAACCAGGGTACCCAAGGGCAGTAACTGGCAGGAATGGCATTTGTCACCCTTAGTGATCTGGCACTTAATGCATTGGGCGAACAATTTATTATTTTTTTCTAAGTGTTTAGAATCAGGCTTATTATCACAGACGTTTGTCGTGAAATTTGTCATTTTGCAGCAGCAGCACAGTGCAGTACATATAGATTTCTTATTATATTTTACAGTATATTTATACATTGAACAAGTAGTGCAAATAAATAAATTTAATTAATAATTTGATAGATAATTAAATAATTAACTTAAAACATTTAAGTAAGTTATTCTTTGGAGTTCTGCAAATTTATCAAACTCTACTTCAGACAAGTGTGCTGTTCTTTTAAAATGGTTTAGCTTGAAATGGGACTGCAATTTAAAGGCTTGTCAAAATCATTCCCAAGACGTTATGCCTCATTAAAAGCAGTTGTTTTCCAGCATTTTAGTGCACCTGCAGATATAGTTCCTGAAAAGTTATGATTCTGGCTCCATCTGTTTACCCAAGTGGGTACTTGTAGGCTTTTACAACTTTGAAATCCTTGGTCAGCACCATAAAATGGAAATCTATCACAACCACAACTTTATTTTAACAAAAAACTTGCTGCTTGCAGTTTAACAAATTCCTGGGGAGCACTGAAAGACTTATACAGTAGTTATTTGACCGGTGAATGGAGAATTAGAATTCTTTTGGGAAAAGTGGTGGCATCTGTTAGTCTCGCGAGACCATGGATCTGCGCCTGGAAAGGTTCTCCAGGGTGCAGGCCTGGGCAAGGTCGTATGGAAGACCGGCTGTTACCCATGTAGCAAGTCTCCCCTCTCCATGGCACTGATGTTGTCCAAGGGAAGGGCAGGGGCTGATACAGCTTGGCATCAGTGTCGTTGCAGGAGTTGCCAGAATGAGGCTGAAAGCACAGTTGAACTGCCTTAGGGACTCCAGCTCCGGATTCGTCCTCAGGGTTTACTCCCGAAGCCTTTCCCCTGAGTGGGTATGGCCGCAAGGCAGCGGAGGTTTGAAATCAGAGTTTTCCCTCTCTTAGATGGACTGCCTTCCCAGGTTGACGAACTCCATCTACCCGAAGCACTGGTTTTAAGGCACCAGGACCCGCCTTCGCCCATTCTCCTGTCAGTAGAAACAGTTCCGCCGGGCTTAGAGGCTAAGCCACACGAGAAGGCCAGGAGTTGGACTTGGTTGTCAGAGGCTATTTGAGGCGCATGCCATGAGGAGCACTTTTAGGTAGTGGGAGCTTGTCCCCACTACCACTCCTTGGCTTGACAACCTTGGGAAAAGTAGATACTGATATAATGACTGCTTAGTAGATTGGCAAAATTTAGCTTGGACAGCCTTCCATTTTTCACACGATGATATGTATTATATTCCAATAATGCCCTTTACATGAATTAGTACTTAAAGTGGATACTGTGTTTTTCTGATGGGCTTGCCACAGTAAAGCTCCAATAATCTAATGTGGTTCAGCATCTCAGAATTCTCAATGGTTCAGCATCTGGCTTACACTCCACTTTCCAGACCCCAGATCATGTGCTCCCTTCCACTCACTGGGATCTGGTTCACACACACACACACACCTCCATTTGCCAGGACTTAAGTTACTGCACTCTCTGACTACTTATCAGGTTCTTGTGCTCCCTGGTCACTTGCCCTGGTTCCTGTACTTTAAAATCACCTAGTTGTTGGTTGCCATCCCTGAAATCTTGCCCATTTCTGCTTCCCCCACTCATTTTAAAGATCAAGGATCAACCTTATTCACCATATACACTTACATATATTAAGATTTTGCCATGGTGTGTTGGTCAGTGTACAGCATGCAACAAAATAAAATAACATTCAACTTATAAAGAATAAAGAATTATATAAAAAATAAAGTTAGAGGTATGGATATTGAGTAAAACGTGCATAAATCCATTAATGGCAGCATGCATTTACAATGTAAACAGCATTATAAAATGTGCTTTAAAGTGTTTACACTGCAGTGACTGAGGAGGGGCTAACTGATATAGTTGATCAGATTAACTGCTTGGGGGAAGAAACTTTTAAGATGGTGTGAAGTTCTGTTTTAATTATCCCCTAGCACTTACCAGAAAGGAGCTTTTGGAAAAGGCTGTTTTTACAGGGTGGGTAGCGTCTACAATGAATTATCCTGCCCGCTTTTTCATGGACACGTACAAGTCCTGCAGTGATGGTAGACTGCAGTCAATCACCTTTTCTGCTAACCTGACAGTTGACTGTAGGGTTCTGCACCAAACCAGGCAGTAATGGCTGATATGAGGATGCTGTCTATGACGGCAGTGTAGAATTACTCCAGTATGTTCTGGTGATGAATACAGAACTCCTGAGCATGCTAGCTTAGTGGAGTTTTACTGTAATGGTATTACTTAATGGTAATCAGTCTCTCAGATAAAATTATTTTCAATCTGATGTCAAATGGTGTCAGAGTCTTTGAAAGGCTGTGAATGTTAGTGTAACCAAGTTATGATCACTTACCCAGAATTGTAGGCCGTATCTCGGGTAATGATGAGTTTGAGTACAGAGAGGAAATTAAGAACCTGGTGGCATGGTGTGAAGACAATAACCTATCCCTCAACGTCAGCAAGACGAAGGAATTGGTTGTTGACTTCAGAAGGAGTAGCGGACCGCACAACCCAATTTACATCAGTGGTGTGCAAGTGGAACAGGTAAAAAGCTTTAAGTTCCTCGGGGTCAATATCACAAATGACCTGACTTGGTCCAACCAAGCAGAGTTCACTGCCAAGAAGGCCCACCAGCACCTTTACTTTCTGAGAAAACTAGATAAATTTGGCCTATCCCCTAAAACCCTCACTAATTTTTATAGATGCACCGTAGAAAGCATTCTTTTAGGGTGCATCTCAACCTGGTATGGAAGTTGTCCTGTCCAAGACCAAAGGAAGCTGCAGAAGATGGCGAACACAGTGCAGCACATCGCACAAACCAATCTTCCATCCGTGGACTCACTTTACACTGCACGCTGTTGGAGCAGTGCTGCCAGGATAATCAAGGACACGACCCACCCAGCCAACACACTTTTTGTCCCTCTTCCCCCCGGGAGAAGGTTCAGGAGCTTGAAGACCTGTATGGCCAGATTTGGGAACAGCTTCTTTCCAACTGTGATAAGACTGCGGAACGGATCCTGAC
Organism: Mobula birostris; assembly: GCF_030028105.1. Lineage (NCBI taxonomy): Eukaryota > Metazoa > Chordata > Chondrichthyes > Myliobatiformes > Myliobatidae > Mobula > Mobula birostris. The sequence continues at coordinate 97,996,630 of NC_092377.1, forward strand.
CCGGATCTGGGCCATACCCTCCAAATATCTGGACCTGCCTCTCGGTTTTTTTGCACTACCTTACTTCCCATTTTTCTATTTTCTATTTATGATTTATAATTTAAATTTTTAATATTTACTAATTTTAACTATTTTTAATATTTTTAATATTTAATATTTGTAATCCAGGGAGTGTGAAGCGCAGAATCAAATATCGCTGTGATGATTTTACGTTCTAGTACCAATTGTTTGGTGATAATAAAGTATAAAGTATCCTTGTTCCCTAAAAGGTCAAAATTCTGACGCAGGATTGATTCTAAAAATAGAAAGCGTTTCACTCAGTGAAGTGAAAAGTTATGTTGAACATCTGTCTCATGTAGTAAAATGGAGTCAACACAGTTTTGACACAGCTTGTTAAATTAATTTGGGAGAGACTGAATTTTATGTTCAGAATATGGTCCCGAATCTTAACCAGGCATTGTACCTGCTGACTCAATAACTTGAATACTTCATCTTTTGCTTTTAATACAGGCTCCAGTCTCAGTATGCGCTGTTTGCTGTTCACAGGTGAGGTCTTGTGATCTGCAAGTTGAATGTTTTGTTGTGCTACTGACAGCGTAACCTTCAGAGCTCTGAGCCAAAGGACTTTCACAGAGTATCTGTTTTGGGGTCCAGATCAGGTGACATACTAATTTGCTTAAGAATCCAGAGTGTAGAGCCATGCAAGATCAGCAGCGCTTGTCAACCCAATGTATGGCCAAGGGTTATGCTTTCCTCCATTAGTTTAAAAAAATACGCAGGATATCAGACCAACAACCAACAGTAGCAAATGAATAAAATCACTTTACAATCCAAGACTAAAGGAATGCTGTAGCCTTCACAGTTGCATCTCAAAACAGTATGTGATAAATGCTGCATTTAACACACAGAAATGAGATTGGATTTTTACACAAATACAAACAGAGCAAGAATCTATTTGGAATGTTTAGCCATTTCTTAAAGTGGAATCTCTCTCAGACATCATCTCAATGAATTGATTTTTTTTGAGACACAGCCCGGTAACAAGCCCTTCTGGATCGACGAGCCCATGCTATGGTAACTGCCAAGCTACTGTGTTCCCCAAATAGCACTTACTTCCAAATTGGATAATCACTGTGAAGAGACATTCGCTGTCCTTATGAGTCCTGATGTGGGGTTTCAACCCAAAACATCGACAATTCCTTTCCTCCCACAGCAGCTCCTCAACCCACTGAGTTCTTTCAGCAAATTGTGCTTTGCTCCAGATTCGAGCATCTGCAGTCTCAAAACACTGCACATGAGAATGTGTCCTGGTCCCTGGGACTGGACACCTGATATTCTCAACCTCTGATATCTATCACCATTGGATTTTTTGGTGTCAGTCACCTACAGAAATATCTCCTCCATCAGGATCTTCAGTGCAGTTTTGAAAAAAAACTGTTGCCCACTCTATTTTCATTCTGGATTTTCCAGATCTGATTCAATTCACAAAGGATTCCTTACTGTAGTTTTCCAAAAACATTTAAATAATGAACACAGAAATTTACATTTTAAAATAGCCCAAAAGGTATCTGTCCTTTAAATTCTGCTTCTTGAGGACAGCGATTGAGTTATCTATAGTGATGTACTTGTCTTCTCTGATATGCTGGGCTGCAACCAGGCCATTTGTTGGTGAGGCACCATGAAGTATAAAAAGGGCTCTGGGGCTTTTGCGACTTTTCAGCAGTCTGCATTAGAAGCAGATTAGCCATTGTGTGAGTGGACAGTGTTAGAGTGGTTAGTCTTAGCTCAGCATGCTTAGGCAAGAACACGCAGAGATTCTATGTAAGTCTCTAGTAAGTTTTTTTTGTTAGTACAAAGCTAATGCACTGAGAATAGTCGAAAGTTAATAGTATGTTCCTTGTGTGAGATATGGGACCTCTGGGAAACCTCCAGTCTCCCTGATAACCATATCTGGACAAAGTGCACCAAGCTGCAGCTCCTTAGAGACTATGTTTAGCAACTGGAACTGCAGCTGGATGACCTTCGGCTCATACAGGAAAACGAGAAGGTGATGGATAGGAACTACAGGGAGGTAGTCATCCTTAAGTTGCAGGAGGCAGGCATCTAGGTGACTGTCAGGAGAGGGAAAGGGAATAGGTAGCCAGTGCAGAGAACCTTCATCACATTGATGAAGGTAAAGCCGTAGATGTAGTGTATATGGATTTCAGCAAGGTACCCCATGCAAGGCTTATTGAGAAAGTAAGGAGGCATGGGATCCAAGGGGACCTTGCTTAGTGGATCCAGAACTGGCTTGCCCACAGAAGGCAAAGAGTGGTTGTAGACAGGTCATATTCTGCATGGAGGCCAGTGACCAATGGTGTGCCTCAGGGATCTGTTCTGGGACCCCTACTCTTTGTGATTTTTATAAATGACCTGGATGATGAATGGAGGGATGGGTTAGTAAATTTGCTGATGACACAAAGGTTGGGGGTGTTGTGGATAGTGTGGAGGGCTGTCAAAGATTACAGCGGGACATCGATTGGATGCAAAACTGAGCTGAGAAGTGGCAGATGGAGTTCAATCCAGATAATTGTGAAGTGGTTCATTTTGGTAGGTCAAATAGGATGGCAGAATATAGCATTAATGGCAAGACTCTTGGCAGTGTGGAGGATCAGAGGGATCTTGGGGTCCGAGTCCACAAGACACTCAAAGTTGCTACACAGGTTGACTCTGTGGTTAAGAAGGCATATGGTGCATTGGCCTTCATCAATTGTGGGATTGAGTCTAAGAGCCGAGAGGTAATGTTGCAGCTATATAGGACCCTGACCAGACCTCACTTGGAGTACTGTGCTCAGTTCTGGTCGCCTCACTACAGGAAGGACGTGGAAACCATAGAAAGGGTGCAGAGGAGATTTACAAGGATGTTGCCTGGATTGGAGAGCAAGCCTTATGAGAATAGGTTGAATGAACTCGGCCTTTTCTCCTTGGAACGACGGAGGTTGAGAGGTGACCTGATAGAGGTGTATAAGATGATAAGAGGCATTGATCGTGTGGATAGTCAGAGGCTTTTCCCCAGGGCTGAAGTGGCTAGTATGAGAGGACATAGTTTTAAGGTGCTTGGGAGTAGGTACAGAGGAGATATCAGGGGAAAGTTTTTTTATGCAGAGTGTGGTGAGTGTGTGGAATAGGCTACTAGCGGCGGTGGTGGAAGCGGAAACGATAGGGTCTTTTTAGAGATTCCTGGATGGATACATGAAGCTTAAAAAAATAGAGGGCTATAGGTAAGCCTGGGTAGTTCTAAGGTAAGGACATGTTCGGCACAGCTTTGTGTGCCGAAGGGCCTGTACTGTGCTGTAGGTTTTCTGTGTTCTAACCCCAGGGGCCATTCTATTCAATAGTAAGTATAATGCTTTGGATTCTATTGGGGGTGATGATCTATCAGGGGAAGCCATAGCGACCTGATCTCTGGCACTGAGGCTGTCTCCATAGCTCAGAACAAAAGAGGGAGAAGAGGAGTACAGTAGTGAAAGGAGATTCCATAATTTTGGTAACAGACAGCAGACTCTGTGGACATGAAAGAGATACCTGGATAGTACGTTGCCTTCCAGGTGCCAGGGTCAGGAAACTCTCGGATCAGGTCTACAGCATTTTAAATGGGGAGCATGAACAGCCAGAAGTCTTGGTACATATTGGTACCAAGGACATAAGTAGGAAAAGGGAGGAGGTCCAGAAAAGAGAATATAGGGAGTTAGGCAGAAAGCTGAAAAGCAGGCTTTCCAGTGGTAGCAATCTCTGGATTATACCTGTGGTACCTGCCAGTGAAGTTAAGAATAGGATGATTTGGGAGGTGAAGGTACTACTGAAGAATCGGTGCATGGGACAGGGTTTCATATTTCTGGATCATTGGGATCTCTTCTGGGCAAGGTATGACCTGTACAAAAAGGATAAGTTCCATCTGAACCCGAGGGAGAACCAATATCCTTGTGGTCAGATTACCTAGAATGTTTGGGGAGGGTTTAAACTAACCTGGCACAGGGAAGGGAACCAGAGTGATAGAGTTGAAGATGGGGCAGTTGGTATACAAGTAGATGTAGTGTGCAGTGAGACCTTGAGGAAGCGCAGGCTGAAGATAGAGCAAAACTGCCGTTGGTGGGATGAGTTACAGTGTAACAGGCGGCCAAAATTGTAAAGGGTGATGAATACAGGATTGAAGATGTGATATTTGAATGCAGGAAGTATATGCAATAAGGTAGATGATCATGTAGTGCAGTTAGAGATAGGCAGATATAATGTTGTGGGTATCGCTGAGTCATGGCTGAAAGAAGATCTTAGTTGTGAGCTTAACATCCAAGGATACACATTATAACGAATGGACAGGCAGGTAAGTCCAAAACATAAAACTAATTGAAAGAAAAACACGGAATCTGGAATAAATGTGTCTACTTCACTTTACCTTAGCAAGTCACGTACTCATATCACATGGTGGTGTGATGATATTACATACTTTTACATACTCAAAGAATGCTTGATAAAACATTATACTTATGATATTACTGAAATATTAAATACACAATAGGTAGGCAGAGGGGGTGAGGTGGCTTGTTAGTAAAAAATGAAATCAAATCCTTAGAAAGAGGTGACATAAGATCGGATGCTGGAGAATCCTTATGGATAGAGTTAAGAAACTGCAAGAGTAAAAAGTCCCTGATAGGAATTACGTACTGGCCTCCAAACAGTAAACAGAATGTGGCCTACAAGTTACAAAAGGAAATAGAAAAGGCATATAAAAAAGGCAATGTGTAATTGTCGTGGGGGATTTCTACCTGTAGGTAGATTAGGAAAATGAGGTTGGTGCTGGATCCCATAAGAGGGAATTTGTAGAATGCCTATAAAATGACTCTTTAGAGTAGCTTCTAGTTGAGCCCATGAGGGGAACAGCAACTCTGGATTGGGTGTTATGTAATAACCCAGATTTGATTACGGTGCTTAAGGTAAAGGAATCCTTAGGAGTCTATAATCATAATATGATAGAATTCACCATGCAGTTTGAAGAGACGCTAAAATCAATGTATCAGTTTTACAGTGGAGTAAAGTGAATTACAGAGGCATGGGAGAGAAGCTGGCCAAAATTGATTGGAAGGGGTCACTAGCAGGGGTGATGGCAGAATAGCAATGGCTGGAGTGTCTGGAAGCAATTCCGGGGCCATGGGAGACAGACAAGTGGGTCACAGTCAGGAGGGGGAAGGGAAAGAGTCAGGTACTAGAGAGTACCCCTGTGGCTGTACCCCTTGACAATAAGTACTCCTGTTTGAGTACTGTTGGGGGGTACAGCCTACCTGGGGGAAGCAACAGTGGTCGTGCTTCTGGTACAGAGTCCAGCCCTGTGGCTCAGAAGGGAAGGGAAAGGAAGAGGAAGGCAGTAGTGATAGGGGTCTCTATAGTTAGGGGGTCAGACAGGTGACTCTGTGGACACAGGAAAGAAACTTGGATGGAAGTTTGCATCCCAGGTACAAGGGTCTGGGATGTTTCAGATCACGTCCAAGATATCCTGCAGTGGGGGGGGGGGGGTGATGGAGAACAGCCAGAGGTCATGGCACATATTGGTACCAATGACATAAGTAGGAAAAGGGAAGAGGTCCTGACAGCAGACTACAGGGAGTTAGGAAGGAAGTTGAGAAGCAGGACCGCAAAGGTAGTAATCTCAAGATTATTGCTTTTGCCACACGACAGTATAGGAGTAGAATAAGGTGGAGGATAAATGCATGGCTGAGGGATTGGAGCAGGGGGCAGGGATTCAGATTTCTGAATCATTGGGACCTCTTTTGGGGCAGGAATGACCTGTACAAAAAGGATGGGTTGCACTTGAATCCCAGAGGGATTAATACCCTGGCAGGAAGGTTTGCTAAGGCTATTGGGGAGAGTTTAAACTAGAATTGTTGGGGGCTGGGAACCGAACTGAAGAGACTGGGGAAGAGGCAGTTGGCTCAGAAAAAGAGAAAGCTTGTAGACAGTGCGAGACGGAGGATAGGCAGGTGATAGAGAGAGACGCGCTCAAACCGATGGTTTGAGATGCGTCTATTTTAACGCAAGGAGTACTGTGAACAAAGCAGATGAGCTTAGAGCGTGGATCAGCACTTGGAGGTATGATGTGGTGGCTATTACAGAGATCTGGATGGCTCAGGGACAGGAATGGTTACTTCAAGTGCCGGGTTTTAGATGTTTCAGAAAGGACAGTGAGGGAGGCAAAAGAGGTGGGGGCGTGACACTTTTGATCAGAGATAGTGTCACGGCTGCAGAAAAGGTGGACGCCATGGAGGGATTGTCTACGGAGCCTCTGTGGGAGGAGGTTAGGAACATGAAGGGGTCAATAACTTCACTGTGTGTTTTTTATAGGCTGCCCAATAGTAACAGTGATATCAAGGAGCAGATAGGGAAACAGATCCTGGAAAGGTGTAATAATAAGAGAGTTGTCGTGATGGGAGATTCTAATTTCCCAAATATCGATTGGCATCTCCCTAGAACAAGGGGTTTAGATGGGGTGGAGTTTGTCAGGTGTGTTCAGGAAGGTTTCTTGACACAATATGGAGATAAGCCTACAAGAGGAGAGGCTGTACTTGATTTGGTATTAGGAAATGAACCTGGTCAGGTGTCAGATCTCTCAGTGCGGGAGCATTTTGGAGATACTGATTATAATTCTATCTCCTTTAGAATAGCCTTGGAGATAGATAAGATCAGTCAAGTTAGAAAAGCATTTAATTGGAGTAAGGGGAATTGTGAGGCTATCAGGCAGGAAATTGGAAGCTTAAATTGGGAACAGATGTTCTCAGGGAAAAGTATGGAAGAAATGTGGCAAATGTTCAGGGCAAATGTGGAGTTCTGCATAGGTACATTCCAATGAGACAGGAAAGTTATGGTAGGGTACAGGAACCGTGGTGTACAAAGGCTGTATTAAACCTAGTCAAGAAGAAAAGAAAAGCTTAGAAAAGGTTCAGAGAGCTAGGTAATGTTAGAGATCTAGAAGATTATAAGGTTAACAGTAAGGTGCTTAAGAAGGAAATTAGGAGAGCCAGAAGGGACCATGAGAAGGCCTTGGCGTGCAGGATTAAGGAAAACCCCAAGGCATTCTACAAGTATGTGAAGAGCAAGAGGATAAGACGTGAAAGAATAGGACCTATCAAGTGTGACAGTGGGAAAGTGTGTATGGAACCGGAGGAAATAGCAGAGGTACTTAATGAATACTTTACTTCAGTATTCACCATGGAAAGGGATCTTGGTGATTGTAGTGATGACTTGCAGCAGACTGAAAAGCTTGAGCATGTAGATATTAAGAAAGAGGATGTGCTGGAGGTTTTGGAAAGCATCAAGTTAGATATAAGTCACTGGGAACGGATGAGATGTACCCCAGGCTACTGTGGGAGGCGAGGGAGGAGATTGCTGAGTCTCTGGCGATGATCTTTGCATCATCAATGGGGACGGGAGAGGGTCCGGAGGATTGGAGGGTTGCGGATGTTGTTCCTGTATTTGAGAAAGGGAGTAGAGATAGCCCAGGAAGTTATAGACCAGTGAGTCTTACTTCAGTGGTTGGTAAGCTGATGGAGAAGATCCTGAGAGGCAGGATTTATGAACATTTGGGGAGGTATCATATAATTAGGAATAGTCAGCATGGCTTTATCAAGAGCAGGTCGTGCTTTACAAACCTGATTGAATTTTTTGAGGATGTGACTAAACGCATTGATGAAGGAAGAGCAGTAGATGTAGTGTGTATGGATTTCAGCAAGGCATTTGATAAGGTACCTCATGCAAGGCTTATTGAGAAAATAAGGAGGCATGGGATCCAAGGGGATATTGCTTTGTGGATCCAGAACTTGCTTGCCCACAGAAGGCAAAGAGTGGTTGTAGACTGGTCATTTTCTGCATGGAGGTCGGTGACCAGTGGTGTGCCTCATGGATCTGTTCTGGGACCCTTACTCTTCGTGATTTTTATAAATGACCTGTTTGAGGAAGTGGAGGAATGGGTTAGTAAGTTTGCTGATGACACAAAGGTTGGGGGTGTTGTGGATAGTGTGGAGGGCTGTCAGAGGTTACAGCAGGACATCAATAGGATGCAAAACTGGGCTGAGAAGTGGCAGATGGAGCTCAACCCAGGTAAGTGTGAAGTGGTTCATTTTGATAGGTCAAATATGATAGTGGGATATAGTATTAATGGTAAGACTCTTGGCAGTGTGGAAGGCATACGATGTATTGGCTTTCATCAAATGTTGAATTGAACTTAGGAGCCCAGAGATAATGTTGCAGCTATATAGGACCCTGGTCAGACCCCCTTGGAGTACTGTGCTCAGTTCTGGTCGCCTCACTACAGGAAGGATGTGGAAGCCATAGAAAAGGTGCAGAGGAGATTTAGAAGGATGTTGCCTGGAGTGGGGAACATGCCTGATGAAAACAGGTTGAGTGAACTCGGCCTTTTCTCCTTGGAGCGATGGAGGATGAGGGGTGACCTGATAGGGGTGTGTAAGATGATGAGAGGCATTGATTGTGTGGATCGTCAGAGGCTTTTTCCCAGGTCTGAAATGTTTGCCACAAGATGACGCAGTTTTAAGGTGCTGGGGAGTAGGTACAGAGGAGATGTCAGGGGTAAGTTTTTTACTCAGACGGTAGTGGGTGCATGGAATGGGCTGCCGGCAATAGTGGTGGAGGCGGATACGATAGGGTCTTTTAAGAGACTTTTGGATAGGTACATGAAGCTTAGAAAAATAGAGGGCTATGGGTAAGCCTAGTAATTTCTAAGGTAAGGACACGTTTGGCACAACTTTGTGGGCCGAAGGGCCTGTACTGAGCTGTAGGTTTTCTATGTTTCTATGTAATTCAGAATGTGTAGGAAAGGTACATCCTCAGGATGAAGAAGTATTCTGAAGGAAGAATGAGACAACTGTGGTTGACAAGGGAAGTCCAAGACAACATAAAAGAAAAAGAGAGGGGATATAATAGAGCAAAAATTTGTTGGAAGGTAGAGGATTGGGATGCTTTTAAAAACTAGCAGAAGACAACTGAAAATAGTCATAAAGAGAGAAAAGATGAAATTTGAAAGTAAACTTGCCAATAATATAAAAGAGAATATATAAAGTGTTTTCCAGATATATAAGGAGTAAAAGAGAGATATCACACCGCTGGAAAATGACGCTGGAGAGGTAGTAAAGCAGAAAAAGAAATGCGGAGAAATTTAATAAGTATTTTGCGCCAGCCTTCACTGTGGAAGACACTAGCAGAATGCCAGAAGTGTAAGAGTGTCAGGGGACAGAAGTGAGTGCAATTGCTATTGCTAAGGAGAAGATGCTTGGGAAGCTGAAAAGTCAAGAGAGTAGATAAGTCACCTGGACCAGGTAGACTACACCCAAGGATTCTGAAGGACGTAGCTGAAGAGTTTATGGAGACATCAGTAATAATCTTTCAAGAATCACTAGAACCTGGAATGGTCTTGGAGTACTGGAAAATTACAAATGTCACTCCACTCTTTAAGAAAGATGGGAGACAAAAGAAAGAAAAGAGCCCATAGTATTGTAGGCAAGGTACAAGCATGGATAGAAGATTGACTGACTAGCAGGAGGCAAAGATTGGGAATAAAGGGGTTTTCGGTTGGCTGCCTGTGAGTAGTGTTGTGACCCAGGGGTTGGTGTTTGGATTACTTCTCTTCACGTTATATGTCAAGGATTTGAATGAAGTAATTGACGGCTTAATGGTCAAGTTTGTGGATGATACAAAGATAGGTGGAGGGGCATGTAATGTTGAGGAAGCAGAGTGTCTACAGAAAGACTTAGACAGATTGCTAGAATGGGCAAAGAAGTGGCAGATGTAATATAGTGAGGGAAGTGCATGGTCATGCACTTCGGTAGAAGGAAAAAAGTCATGGTCTATTTTTGAAATGGGGATAAAAATCGAAAATCAGAGGTGCAAAGGGACTTGGAAGTCCTCGTGCAGAGTTCCTTAAAGGTTGACTTGCAGGTTGAATTGGTGGTAAGGAAGGCAAATGCAACGTTAGTATTCATTTTGAGAGGACTAGAAGCCAAAAGGAAGGATGTAATGCTGAGGCTTTATAAGGCATTAATCAGTCTGCACTTGGAGTATTGTGAGCAGTATTTAAGAAAATATGTGCTGGCATTGGAAAGGGTGCAGGTGCATTTCTCGAAAATTATCCCAGGAATGAAACGGTTAACATATGAGGAGCATTTGATAGCTCTGGGCCTGTACTCACTGGAGTTGAGAAGAGTGAGGAGGAATCTCATTGAAATCTATCGAATATTGAAAGTCCTAGATAGAGTGGATGTGGAAAGGATGTTTCCTATAGTGGAGGAGTCTAAGATCAGAAGGCACAGCCTCATCAGAGAAGAACATCCATTTAGAACAGAGGTGAGCAAAACTTTCTTTAGCCAGTGGATGGTGAACTTGTGGAATTAATTGCCTGAGTCGGCTGTGCAGACCAGGTCACTGGGTAGATTTAAGGCGGAGGTTGATAGGCTCTTGATTAATCAAGGTGCCAAAAGTTATGGGTCAGTATAAGAGAATGGGGTTGGAAGGATAGTAAAAGAGCCATGATGGAAGTGGCGGAGCAGATGCAATGGGCTGAATGACCTAGTTCTGCTCCTATGTCTTATGGCGGTTGAAGGTTTGAAGCAGTGTATGTGCAATAATGGCAGGGTAGAAAATTGAGATAAAAGACCTGAGTGATTCTGTCCATTTTTTTTTCCAAATAATCTTTTTTTCCCTCTCTCATAAAGATTTAACAGCTACAGAAAACATAGATGAAATGTATCACCCCTATATATTGCAAGTCTGAAATAATCAGGCTGAAATGCAGCTGCACGAAGAGCTAGAGATTTTGGTGAGAACTTTGATTAACAACCTGTGTGTTGAACTCAATTGGCTTCTTTGGATTTTTGTTTCTGATCGCCCATTTATTTTGCTGCAGAGCTGCAATGACATACTTCTCTGCATCTGACAGCTGTACATCTCTGTGAGCAGTCACAGAGACAGAATATTTCAGCAAAGTGGCTCGCCTGTGCCAGATTCTTCTCCCCAAAAGACAGGAAGCTTGGTCTCTGCATTGCACTTTATCTAATGTTCCAATCCAAAGATGAATAAGATCACCAAAGTGGCACTGGGACGCTGTTAACTGATCATCTCCTTGAGATTTTAATGTTGCTATTTATCTGGGTTGCTTTCAATTCTACTCACTATTATTTCAGTGTAACAAAATGTGTCCAGCTGATGGATAGAGTGTATCTGGTGAGAGAGGGATATGAAATAATGTATAGATATAGCTGAAGAGCAGTGGTATTAAGGAGGTGGGGACATGAGTAAGTGCATTGTCAGAAAAGCATCTGCAACATAAGTGATGGTGTAGACTTGAGAAGGGAAAATGAGGAATGAAATGGTGTGCTTAGTTCAATGTTGGTAAATGTGCAACTTTTCTGAATTATTTTAGTCATTAAACTGTATCAGGTATCAAACAACATACACTCAGTGGCCATCTTATTAGGTACATCTGTACACCTTCATGTTAATGCAAATATCTAATCAGCCAATCACGTGGCAACAACTCAATACATAAAAGTGTACAGACATGGTCAAGGAATTTAATTGTTGTTCAGATCAAACATCAGAATGGGGAAGAAATGTGATCAAAGTTACTTTAACCATGAAATGATTGTTCGTGTCAAACAGAGTGATTTGAGTATCTCAGGAACTGCTGATCTCCTGGGATTTTCACGCACAAGTCTCTAGAGTTTATAGAGAATGGTGCGATGAACAATAAATACCATGAGTGGCAGTCCTATTGGTGAAAACACCTTGATAATGAGAGCGATCAGAGGAGTATGACCAGGCTGGTTCAAACTGAGAGGAAGACAACAGGAACACAAATTGCCACACATACAACAGTGATGTGCAGAAGAGCATCTTTGAACACAGAACATGTCAAACCTTGGAAGTGGAACGGCAACAGCAGTAGAAGACCATGAATATACATGCAGACATCGCTTTATTAAGTACAGAAGGTACCTAATAAAGTGACCACTGCTAGTTCTGTGTTTCTACACTCTATGTCACCTGTCAATGCCTTTGGCCTTTGACCATGCAGCGAAGGGCTATTATCTTGTCGGATCTCTAATTCCTCCCCACACCTATTCCTAAACCCAGATCTGCCCTCCAGCTCCCTCATGTCCCTGTTCCTAAACCCTCAACTGATCACTAACTCCCCTCTCTGTCCTCAAAGCCTATGGGCTTAAAAACAACTAAGGGTGAACCATGACCTTGAAAGAGACTGCAGCTCGATGTCATCTTGAGCCGAAGCCACCATCTTGACTGGAAACCTGGAGTTGCTGGAGCATTACTTATAAAAAAGGATTGCCACATGACAGAAAAATGCCTGCTTTGGAAAGAAAAGACATGTATTTAAATAGTCCTCTTCATGATGCCAGAATATCCCAAATCATTTTACAGCTAATAAATTAAACATGGAAAGCAGGCAAGCTTGATGCTGACAAAGTGGGCAATAGTGCTAATATAGGTGTAGATAATTAAAATTCTCCACTGTATATTCAAGGATTGGGATCAGAAACGAAAGCTTTTCATCCAATTTCCCTTCAATTTACGTTAATCAGTTGCCCAATTTATAGCCTGATTTTAGTTGGTGTCTCCAGGAAGATTCAACTGCATATATTTTTGCTTTTTAGTTTTCTTGTAGAAGTCTCATCAAATGAATTTTCACTTAATGAAAGGGGCTGTTGCTTTGCATTTATTTAAACCTTTGTACCATTATTATTCTTAGCATGGAGAATCAGATAAGATTTTTTGTCAGGCGTAGGTTTTGATCAGACATTGGCTATATAATATTTATTAAGATATTTCATACAGACATTAAACAAAGATTCATAATAGGTTCATGCTTCATAAATGAACAAAAAACATTGTATTATATATTATAGCAATATATGAACAATCTTTCAAGTATTTGAAGCCGTAAAGATTTATGTTTATTAGATTCACTGAAAGTCAGCAGAACTAAATTTTACTTTGATTGCTCTTTGACCAGATTTCTCATTGAATTTCTTTCCATATGTTACCCCTTTTTTGTTATCAAAAATCATTGATGTATTTAATGAAAATGACTGCTTTCGTTCTATATTTGGAACTATTAAATCTGAGAAATATTTTTGAAAGTTGCAAGTGACATCTAATCCTTGTAAAAGAGCAAGTATCTTTGGTTCAGTCCATTGTTACAACACTGTAGCAATTTGAATTCCTAATAAATACTCCAACAGAATGAACAGAACAAGTTATAATTGGAAAACTCTGGAAAAAGTGATGCCGGGTTAACTCACTCCAGTTAGTACAAGCGAACAACTGGAGGCCTATGCTGATGTAGGCCTGGCCTAAAACATTAAAGAGGGCGGAGGGATAAGAGCCTGCCTGGTGCCTCCAGTCATTACAGATATCATTACAAAACGATGAGAATTTTTCTGATGCCCATAACAGAAAAAGGTAAAGAACAACTACCCTGATTTTCTTTTATGGCTCTGGACATCCTAGCAGATGAGGTGGGGAGACTGAGAGAAGTTACTTAAGCAAGGATACACATGATACACAATGTGCAAGGGCATCTCTGATGAGGTCAGTGACAATGTAGCCAGGGTACGAATGCAATGTTGGAAAAGTTTAAGGGCCTTACTGATCTGGCTGGAAACAGTGAATAATAAAGTATCCTCTTTCTGAACAACTACATTACTTGTCACAATCACTGCATCGCCCACATCATTCACCAAACAACAATTTCTATTGATCAGGACTCCTACTTAGAACCACTCCAGCACTCACATTTTTATCTGAGCTTTCACGCACTCGCAGCCATTCAGTATCACCTCGACAACTGCAACAAAGTTAACATGAGAAAGTCTGCAGATGCTGGGAATCCAGAGCAACACACACAAAATGCTGGAGGAATTCAGCAGGTTCGGCAGCATCTATGAAATAGAGTAAACAGGCTGAGACCCTTCATCAGGACTGGAAAGGAAGGGGGAAGGGAAGGAGGATAGGTGAAGTCAGGTGGATGGGACAGCTAAAGTGCTGGAGAAGAAGGAATCTGATAGGAGAGGACAGTGGACCATAGGACAAACGGAAGGAGGAGGGGACCCAGGGGGAACTGATAGGCAGATGAGAAGAGGTAAATGGTCAGCATGGGGAATAGAAGAAGGGGGAGGGAAAAGAAATATGTTTTCCGGTGGGAGAAATCGATATTCATGCCATCTTGTGCCAAGGTGTTGCTTCTGCGCTCTGAAGGTGGCTTCATCTTGGCACAAGAGGAGGCCATGGACCAACAGGTCTGAACAGGAATAGGACTTGGAATTAAAATATTTGGCCACCAGGAAGTTCCACTTTTAGCAGATGGAGCTGAGGTGTTCGACAAAGCGATCCTCCAATTTACGATGGGTCTCACCAGTGTAGAGGTGGCTGCATCAGGAGTACCAGACACAATAGACGATCACAGCCAATTCACAGATAAAGTGTTGCCTCACCTGGAAGGGAGGATGTGAATGGGCAGGGGTCTGAGACAGTTTTCTGGTTGTCCAGAGCGGGGTCCTCTTCGAGGGGTAGGTATGAAGAGGTGTCTGAGAGTTGCTGCCTGGACTCAGCAAGGTAGAGTTCAGTGTACTACAATACAACACTACCTCCCACTGTGAGGAAGCTAGCTCCATTGCAATACATTTGAATCCACCCATTATGCAACATTTGATTGCCAAGGTCCTGGCAAACACGTGAACGTCTCAGTGCTGCACTGGAAGCACTGGTTACCTCCACAGTGAAGCTCAGACTGTTGCCATCCCTACTGCTGATGTAAGTACTTAATTAGACTTTGAAAAACTCCAACAGAGCGCTGATGCATTGTCCAAGAAGGGCAGTGTCCATATGGAACGGGAGTTGGAGGTTCTCTGTTGGAATGACAATCTTCTTGATCCCACATAGGCAAGTCCACCAGCGCCCTTAGTGTTGCCTGCCAATCAACTAGCTCAAAGTGCCACTGTTCTTTCTGAGACGGCGCAGTCCAAAGCGCCACTTCGGTGAACTACCACCTCAAAGAAAGATGTAGGCTCTGAGACACTCAAAGCCGTCCTTCACTACCATTTGCAGTCTCTTCCACTGCAAAGAGACAGGCTTCTATCAGCCTAGAAGCAGCCATAAAGGAGTACAATGCAGAAGCAATTGAATAGGCAAAACGATAGACAAGATAACAGAGTACAGATGTCACCAGATAGTCTTTACATGATGTTATTCTTCACTGAAATACTGAACTGATTTAGTTATATATTCACGATATGAGGAGGAACTGATGTTGAGATGATTGGAAGTAGGGTGAGTGTGATATCAGAACCATCGTGCAGTGAGGCATCTTTGTTAACAATGATTACTTAAGGGACGTAGCTGTAACTGGCAGGTCAACAGATAAAGAGAATCCCTTACTGGCCTTGAGAAGGTGGTGAGGATGTGCTTTTACAATGAAGGTATTCCTGCAATACTGTTAGGTAGAGACTGTGAAGATTTTTACCCTGCATCAAGTAAGATGTAGAGATACACTTAACAGTACAGGTTGACAGTACAGTTATCACAATTTGTGGATTTTTGAGTTGTTTTCAAAGTTGTTGGTGAAGTCCTGCTGTGCGTATTTTGTAGCTGATACACACTACACCCTCAATGCACCAGTGGTAGAAGGAAATGTTCAGGCTCCCAATCAAGCAGGCTGCTTCCTACCGAATGATGGCAGGTTTTTACCAAGTTGTTGAAGCTACACATCCATGCAGGCAGAGACTGGATAGCCTTGTGTATAGTGGGAAAACTTCTTGGAGCCTGAAGATGTCTCTTGCTGTAGAATGTCCAATGTCTAAACTTCCCCTAGAGCTACAATAGTTATGTATCTGGGTTTGGATAGGTTTCTGCTCAATGAATGCAACCTACGGTTTAATTGATATTTAGGATGATTTGGTGATGGTGGTTAGTGGAAAGTTGTTAGATTTTTTTTTTGTCAGAGAAGGTCATTTGCAGCTATTTTGCCCAACCCTGAATGTTGTGTAGTCTTTGGCTCAGGAGAGGACAGGCTGCTTGACTCTGTGCTCACACTTCTAAATAAAACCCCAGTGTGGTTGATTATACCTACAGACCAAAGATGTACTTGTTAGGCAGTTAATTGGTCATTATAAATTGTCCTGTGATGATCCTAGTATTAAAATAGGTCGATTACCTGGTGGCATGGCTCGTTGGCTGGAAGGGCCTGTCCTGCCCAGTATCTCTAAATAAAATTCAGTAAAGTAAATGCTGGAGGGACTCAGCAAGCAGGCAGCATCTATGGAGAGGAATAAAGGGTCAAGCTTTCAGTCGAAGACCCATCACGAATAGTCTCAGCCTGAAACGTCGACTGTTTATTCCTTTCCATAGATGCTGCCTGGCCTGCTGAGTTCCTCCAGCATTCTGTATGTGTTGCTTTGGACTTCCAGCATCTGTAGAATCTCTTGTGTTGATGCAGTTCTACACCTTATCCATGGGAAGCCTCTTGTCATTGGCACTTTACTCCCTCCTGTTTTATTCTCTTGTGATACAAGGGTGTGCAACAGTTTCAGAGTCACAGAGGACTAAAGCACAGAAACAGGCAGTTCAGCCCATCTAGTCCTTGTCAAGCTATTATGCTGCCTAGTCCCATCAACCTGTATCCATACCAGAACCCTCCATAACCCCTCCCCCAATCGATGTATGTAGCCAAATTTCTCTTATATGTTGATATTACTTGTTTAAGAATGTGGTGTCTACATAATACCTAGCTTCTGGACAATGACTGAAACAAAGGATTCAGGAACATAATGATATGAAACACCACATTCTTAAACAAATAATATCAACATATAAGGGAAATTTCAAAGACTTGAAGTATATTATCAAAGAATGTATAAATTATACAACCTTGAGATTTGTTTGCACACAGGTAGCCTCAAAGCAAGAAACCCAAAAGACCCCAGTTAAAGAAAAAAAAAGACCAATACCTGATGTGCAATAGAAAGAAATAAAAAACAAATCATGCAAACAATTAAAGCAAACAACAATAATCTGAACCTAAATTGAGTCCTCAAATCTGAACCCCGGATCAATGCGGAGTAGGCCCAAAGCCTTGCTTAATAGTGAGGCTGATTAAATTTGTCTTGGTACATGGATATGAGAGTGTTAGGGAGCAGAAGTGAGTGTAGTTGCTTTACTAAGAAGATGCTTGGGAAATTGAAAGGCTTGATGGAATGCTGGAGTAGAATCGATGGGCTGAATAGCCTAATTCTGCTCCTAGTCTTATGGTCTTATGTACCTTCAGACTAATCCAGGTTTCAAGCATTTGTTCTTTTTTGGAAATGTCCACCAGATTATTAACAACTTTCATTATGAGAGTACTTCGCTCTTGCTGCTAGAACCCCGACTGAGGACAGAGTGGAAGGATAGGAGAAAAGGATAACAAAGTGATCAGATTTGGGGGGGGGGGTGAATTTCAGAGCTTAGAATCTGAGGAATTGAAATGGTGGAGTGCTGAAATCATGCGTGAAGTATTGGACGACTGCAAAGGTCGCTTTAGATTAGTGGCTGGAACAGACACAAATGGAATGAAGGGAGAGGAAATGTAGGAACTAAAATACCATATTGAGAATGTTTCAGTGATTCATTGCTGGAATGAGAACCACTGTGGCTTAGAGATTGCAAGGTAATTGTTGCAACATTTTAGATAAACTCTGGTTTGTGAAGGTTTGGTGGGCAGGCTAACGTATTACTATCAGACCCAGACATGCCTTTGAATTTTACATTTTAGTTTCAGCCTTGTCTAAATTCTTGCTGCCCATCACACGTAATTAAAATGCTTGATGGAGCTCCATTTGGGGTGATGACATTGGGGCAGTGATCATTGGTTGCCAGGTAACAGAATGTGCACATACAATTCTTTGAAAGCTTGTCAAAAGAGAACCAAGCTGTCTGTGATCCACGTCTCTGACCAACAAGCTGTTGTTCATGATTGGTCAGGAATGATGTAATGATTTGTAGTTTTTATTTAAAAAATTCTTAACGAAGCATTTCCCACGATTCCGATGCCAGAAGGGATTGTGGAATGCTTTCTGGGTTCATCTTAAGAGTCCAGTGAAAACAATCACTATTGTGTAACTTTTCAATGGAGTACTTTTTTGATTACAGCCCTGCCTGAAAATGTTCAAATTTACTCTTAGACCTTAAATTGAAAATTAACGGATGTTGAGAATATCTAATTAAGATCAAAATTTTGAGGCAATTCCGAAGGTGTGCGAGGGAAGACAGAATTAGGCTTAGAGACACAAGAGACTGCAGATGTTGGAATCTGGTTCCTCCACCTACCTGCTGGAGGAACTCAGCAGGTCAGGCAGCAAATATGGAGGTGGAGAACATCTCAGGTTGAGACCCTGCACCGGTCCTGCAGCAGTTTATTTTCTGCTTGCTTCAGAATCAGATTTGGTTGAGTTGATCAATTTGTGAAAAAGCTTCTGGGGCCGTAGTGCCTTGCCTTAAAACATGATTTGATTTGTGTCAGGCATTGGAGCGTTTGCTAGTAATAATGGAACTCCTTTGCAGTATAAGCTTCGACCTTTGGGGAGAAGCAGGATAACGGAGAACTGTATTGAAAGCTAGTTGTTGTTTCTTCTAATGCAGGGTTCCCATCCTGGGTTCCACAGATCCCTCGGTTAGTGGTAGGGGTCTATGGCATGAAAAAGGTTGGGAACCCCTGTTCTAATTCAATGCTTGTGCAGGGCTGGGATTATTTATTGACAATGAAGCCTTTTAACAGTAGCTCCTTCAACAGCCAGCCTTGGAGTCAAAGATGACTTGCCTCCACTTCAGTTTTAAAGTGGCCAGTGTGGGACCTGCAGACTCTGTCACCTGATGCAGGAGAGTATGGTTGTTGGGTGTGTTGCTTTCGAAGTGCTCTGATCTTTGCATTGTTTTTGCTGAGCCTCTGCATGCTCTCATTGAAGAGGTGTAGGATACTCAGTGTCTTGTGAACAGTCAAAAGCCAGGGATTCCCAAAAGGTTACAAGAGGTTTTGAGAATACCTTGAAGTGTTTTGTCTACAAGTCTCTAGCTGTAAAGGAGCTTGCAGTAGAGTGCCAAATTCATGAGCCTGGTTTCAGGCCTGTAAGAGTACATGTCCTACCCACCAGAGAAGCCTGATCCTTGCTACTGGAATTGTTAGCCCAAGAGAGGGTATTGACATTCATTCCTTAATCCTACCAATGAATTTGGATGGTTTTGTGGAACAGCTTTGTATTTGTAAATTTATTTTTATTTATTTTAGAGATACAGCGCCCAATGAAACACACCACCCAGCAGCCCACCTACTTAATACTAACCTAATCACAGTACAATTTATAATGATCAATTAACCTACTAACTGGTATGCCTTTAGACTGTGGGAGGAAACTCACGCGGTTCACTGGGAGAACTTAAAAAATCTTTACTGATGGTGCTGAAATTGAACTCCATACTCCGGAACACCCAAGCTGGAATTGTTGTGCTAGGTTGCCAATGGCACTGTAGATACAAGATGGCATTGATCACTCACTGCTGCCCGGTAGGCGACAATCTTTGTACTGATGTCATTGTCTTGATCTTAGAATGCTGTATTCCTCTCTCATTCAAGAGCTGTTTTGGTGCAGTGAAGGTGCTGGTGAATTTGTTGTACATAATGGAAAGAGGTCCTTTGTCTCACTGAGCCCATGGTGATAGCAAGCACCCATTTTACACTGATCCTGTTTTATTCTCCCCATATCTTCATCAACTCCCACACACCATGATCCATCAACTGACCAACCTACTCGTATTTGGGATGTGAGAAGAAGCCTGAGCATCTGCTGTAAACCCAGACGGTCACAGACAGATCAAGGATGAGCTTTATTTGTCATATATCCAAGGCTTCCATCAGTCAGAGTCGACAACTGATGTTGCATCCTAGCTGTATAGATACGCAAGCCAGGACAGTACAATATGCAGATGGATCTGTTGCCCGTGTAACAAGCTCCCTCTCTCCACACATCTGATGAACCCAAAGGAAGGGCAGAAACCAACACATTTTGGCACTAGAAGTGTCACAGGAGTTGTCAGTCGGCATTGAACTCAACGTAGGACTGTTTCCGACTTCTCCCTCGGGGTTTACTCCCGAAGCCTTCACCGAGGGTGGGTATAGCCGCAAGGCAGTGGACGTTTGAGATAGAGTTTTCTTTCTCCTGGGTGGGTGAGCTGTCAACCACGGCTGATGAGCCCCATCTGCCCAAAGCGACTGGTTTTAAGGCACCCATAACCCACCTTATCCCTTAACCTGTCAGTAGAAATGGTTTCACCAAGCTTAGTAGCTAAGCCAGACGTGAAGACCAGAAGCTAGACTTAGTTGTCAGAGGCTATTTGAGGTGCACACCACCGGGAGCATTTAACAGTTAGTGGGAGCTGATCCTCATTAGCACCCCCAGCTACTGAGTAACAACCTTAAGCACCCATATGTACATTGAAACATTGTCATATGTACATCAAAACATTGAAACATGCAGTGAAATGCATAATCTGCATCAAATCAAATCACCGAGGATAGTTTTGGGGAGCCCACAGGTGTCACCATGCATCCGGTGCCTGTATGGCATGGCCACAACTCACTAACCCTTACCTGTACATCTTTGGAGTGTGGGAGGAAACTGGAGCACACGGAGCAAACCCACATGGTCACGGGGAGAATGTACAAACCCCTGACAGGCAATGGCAGGAATTGAACCCCGACAGACGAAATCTGGCAATGTAAAACAATCCACTAACCTCTATGCTACCGTACTGCCCCTTAGAGGATTTGTTTGGAAGAGAATAAATGGTAATGAAAGAGCCAATTTTGAAATAAACACAAGAATTTGAAAGTCAAAGATTTGAAGAGAACTGGAAATAAAAGTCTAGGCAACGGAATGAAGAAGGCATGAAAACTGACACTGGAGAGAGGGCATCTTCTCTGAGTCCATTTGGATTGTCCATGGAGAGGGAACCCTAGACTAGGTGCTGTGAGCCTCAGGAATGAGATAAAAGCATTAAATTAAAACAAGAATGATCCTTTTGCAAGCTAGTGAGATACTTTGGTCTGTGAGCTGTAGGCCCAAAGTGATTAGTTATGTTGCTCAGTGGAGACAGCCAAAAGTTAAAATGCTACTCGCATTTTGGAAAGCTCAGGGAGTTAACGAGACATGATATATGTAGAAGAGCGCACCATAATTAATTACATAAGTTTTCAGTTGTGATTCTGATAGAGATAATTTTTCTGCTTGGTTCTAGAGGTTCAAGCATGGAGCTATGGAAATTTGGGTATGAATTTGGTAGGGAGAGGAAGACTACTTTAGTGACCAGGATAATATAATGTTAAGGGGGTTGAAAATGCAGTATTTTTGGAGGAGTAATTGTGGCTTTGAATAAATAAAGATTTTTCATAGTTTTTCAAATCAGTTTTTCATAAACTCTATTGTATTTCTTTATTTTACTGTTAATGCCTACAAGAAAATAAATCTCAAAGGTAGTCTTAGGTAACATATACTGTAAGTACTTTGATAATAAATTTACTTTGAGTATTGAATTTTTGAATAAATGTTGAATGTTCCAGTTAACAGGTAACACATAATTGTAACAATACCCTTTCCGAGAAGCAAATGGAATAGAAGGAATAATTTGCATTGAAAATGCGCCTTTCACAACCTCTGGAAGTTTCAAATGAAGTATTGTATATTTAAAGTACTAATGAAATATTGTTATGATTAACTTACAATCATTCATACATCAAAACAGCAATGTAATATCGACCAGATAATGGACCATAATTTTCTGAACCACTGATGTCATGCTGTATTCCATAATTAAAATTGTTCATGATTTAAGATTTGGGGAATTCATAGCAACTTCCAAAATCTGAACATTTATTCTACTTCTAGAACCACGTAACTGCAGGGATCTAATAAGTCTCATCCTTCTTATTAATATCTTGAAAACAAAAAAAAAATGCAAGTTCTATGTGATCCTCTTTTGCATCAAATCCTGATCTCTTGAAGCCTTGATCTCAGCAATATTATGAAGGATCTTATCCCCTCTCATGGACTGTTTGTCCCACACCCATTGCAGAGGAAGCTGTGTTGCTTCCACACCAGGATCACCAGACTCAAAAACAGTTCCTTTCCCCAGGCAGTAAAACTGATCAACACTTCCACCCACCAACTCACCTCCATCACCACTACTTTATCATTTCTTGTCAGAGTCACCTTACGTACAGATACTCCTGTGCCTAGCGACACTTTATGGACATACAATCAATCTGTGTATATAAGCTATCTTATGTGTATATATTTATTGCATTTTTATTACTGTGTTCTTTATCTTATTGTGTATTTTTTGTGCTTCATTGAATATAGAATAACAATTATTCTGTTTTCCTTTACACCTGTGTTCTGGAAATGACATTAAACAATCTGGATTCTTGAATCCTCAATCACTGGCCATGCTTTCTTTTGGCTAGGAAATTCACCATCTCCCCAAATCTTTGATTTTCCTATTTGTCATTGGCTTAACTTCAGCTTTTTAATCAGTGATCTGCCTTCTGTGTTGATTGACTTTCTTTATGTGAGGTGTGACTGGTCACTGGAGTGTTTTCCCTCTGATGAATATTCACTTCAGTTTTACCAAAGTTCCTTAATGTCACAATCTTTCATGCTGTCTCGATGCCTGGGGAGAATAGTCCCCACTTTGCCTCTGAAATTCAGCTGTTTGATCCATGGATCTAAAGCCAGGTGGTCTTGTGAAATCCAACTGGCATCAAAGAAGTGGTGCTTGTTAGCATTATTGATGACTTTCTCAATGACTGAGTATAGACTGACTGGGAGTTATCCCTATGATGTTGCTGAATGTAACATCCCACTATTTAGACCAGCCATGAAGAAGAAACAGCAAAATATTTCCAAATCAGGTCAGCTTGCATCTGAAGGGGTGTACCTGGTACCCCATGTACCAGGATCCCTTTTCCTTACTGAAGTAACCAGAAGAATAACTACATTCCTTCTGGATTGTACTTCCATTAACAACATCCAATTAAGATATAAAGTTGATTGCCAACTTTCATTCTGTTGGCAAAGTTAAGCCTAACTTTATGTGAAGCTGTATAATTGCATGTGGAGATGTTTAAGCAGCAGTTGTGCATGAGCGTCTTGGACAGCCTTAGAGCTATTAAGTCTCTTTCCCCAACATTATCAGAACTGTTGCTCGATTTTTCATGTACTCACTATAAAAAATAATTATCACGGTGGCCCAGTGATCTCAGATAAGATTTTGAGTCAAAACCAAAGATTTCTCCTCTGCCTTAGTGAAATGAGAAAATGCTAAGAGAGCAGTTTAACCTTATGTACTTATAATAATGTACTACGTGCTTCATCTGTCATGAGTATCATCATCACTGATACACATAGCTTGCACAGGCACTCTGTCAAGGCTGGTGTAATTTGTATTCTTTTGGCAGAAGCAATAAGGATGTTGCCACACTAGTAGTAGGGGTGGAAAAAGCTGGTTGTTTGGTGTTGAGTGATGATCTGACAAAATATTATCTCACCTTTTTTATCTAAGGACTGGGCTTGTAGAGAGGAAAGCCAATGGTCTTTTCCTGAGCAATATCCTTGTTAATGTGTCTTATTGATCCATGCAGTGGGGCTATCACTAATTGGATGATTAGAATAATAAAAAATTAAAGTATTCTTCCTAGGTAGTGATAAATGTCTGGGTATATACATAGTGTAACATGTTATTCCAAAAGTGTCCTGCTTTTTTACCTTCTTTGTTTGAAAGCAGTAATCTAGGTTATCGTTACAACGTCCACAAGCTTCCAACAACCCCTGTCCACAGCTGTATGATTTTTTTAAATTAACCCTCTGTGGTCTCGCTCTTTTGCAACGGGAGAACTTAGTTTTCTCTAAGAGACTTAGTATTACCAGAATCCAAGAGACTCTGGTACCACTCAAACTGGAAGGTTTTCCTTTGAGATTCATTATTATGTCACACTGTAGCTGCAACTGAGTTCATTTAACCTATTGGATGAATGTTAAATATTTTAGAATTGTTTGGATGTCTTAATAAAGACCTGAAGGTAAAGTGGGACATAGAGCAAAAATATTTTAAATAATTCAATTTCTAAATATTCTCTAAATATGAACATTTATCACAAGATTTACAAGCATCATAGAACTAAATATTGAACTATTAATGCATCATTATTACAAACTCCTGGATCTGTCTTGATAGTCTCTTAGATAGAGCTCAGGTCACTCTAAAATTATGTCATGTTCAAGAATATTTTAA
Organism: Mobula birostris; assembly: GCF_030028105.1. Classification (NCBI taxonomy): domain Eukaryota; kingdom Metazoa; phylum Chordata; class Chondrichthyes; order Myliobatiformes; family Myliobatidae; genus Mobula; species Mobula birostris. Next base: position 98,021,053 of record NC_092377.1, read on the forward strand.
ACTGCCCAATATTAGATTATTCAGAAGCAGAACTCATGATGAAAACCATAGAACCCCTTTTGTGATCTGAACTGGATATTGTTTCTTTATACCTTCTCTAATGTGTGTTTCAATTTTATCAAAAAATCAAGTGTGTTCAATAAAGCAAGAACTGGTGGAAATTGTTAAGCTGCTGGATTTTTTTCAACCGGCACCAAGTAACAAGCATAATCAAATCTCACTTCATGAATGATTCAAGTAACTACAGAATCTTTCTGTAGTGCGAGAGGAACGATAAAAATACACCAGACTATTAGCGTGCTCACATCATTTTCTTCTTGCCGTTCTGATTCAGGGCTTGTAATAAGGGAGTTGCCAATCCAGAGGCTCTTAAAATAGATTTGACTACCATTATTATCTTCCTTTTCTCTGTGTTTCCCCTGGACATTTCCAAAGGAAATCCTTCATACTTCATGCATATTCAGGTTCACCATTAGTCCTGTCAATAAAACTATAGCTCCCCACCAGGTGCATGCTTAAACCAAACATCTGCTTTAAAGAAAAATAGGATACTTGTAACTGTAACTGGCTTCCATTTCTTAAAATGCTCCAAGGTGATTTACAATCATAGAGTTATTTCTGAACTGAGTTATGATCATAATATAGGAAATGTGGTAGCCATTTTATGCACCTGAAGCTCCCACAGCATTACAACTGACAAAAACGGGCTGAGGCATTTACTTGTTCCCAAAATCAGATAATTTTGAGAACAAACTGTGACATGCTTTGGATGTAATATTGGTTTAAAAAGATGGTAGTGTGTTGCATTTATAGTGCCACAACACAATCACAAATAATTTTTAATCAAACTATCCTTTATTTGGAAAGGGTAGTTTCCTAAAAGAAAGATTAATGCCGCTACTGGCTGTTAGTCACACAGCTATGACACTACAACTCCAGTAAAGCGGACCCATACAGTTCATAAAAACCGTGAGTAGGCAGAAGGCGGGTGAGGGTGTTCTCCAAGGTTCATAGGTAGAGACCTTCCACAGTTTAGAGAAGGAATTAACAGTAGAAGAGACAACTATATTGATGAGTGGACAGAGAGCGGTGGTGGAGGTTAGAACAAGGTCACATGGCAGGAGATTTCAGTGAACTAACGTATAGGAGTAATGCCCCCAGGAAGGTGGAGCAGTCTAAAAAAATGGACTATTACCTCACAAGATATGTGAAAGCGAGTCGTCTGTATCTTGAAGTTGCTTCTGAATGTACTATCACCCTGACTATTTAGTTACCAAGTCACACACAATGAGAACCAGGCAGTAGCCCATCCTCCCTCTTTCTTTCAGTTTCAAGTTTTATTGTCATTCAACCATGTACATTTATACTGCTAAATGAAACAGTGTTCCCCCAGGGCCAAGGTGCAAACCACAGTATATAAGTCACACACGGCACTTATACAGTACAAAAAAAGTAGCACAAGTCCCTGAGTGACATGGCCTGAAGATTATTGGTGCATGGGATGTTGTCCTGGAGCCATCTTTCTGTAAGAATAAGTATGCAGCAGTTCCTCACCTTGTGATGGTTCAGCAACTGAAGACGAAACAACTTGTCTCATACTGGGTCAGCCGCAGACTATCCAGCTTGTATTCCACTGAGCGAACACTGGAGAGCAGCACTGATGGGGAGGGACAGCCCCCAACCCAGAACAGATTCCAGTGCACCTGCCACACGTTTGTTCTCTTCCACACTCCCTCTGGTGCCAGTTCGCCTTGCTGGCTGTAGCAGGTGACACTGCAGCATGAGGGTCTGCTCCACACAACAACCAAAGCCACGTAACTCCGCCGGCGTCAGTCTCGCAAATGAACCAATGAACGGGACCTGGGGTATTTTATATGACTACTGTCCAACAAGGTCTTACAATCACGATAAACATGTTTAAGACACACATTTGCACCATTTGTTGGAGCCGGAAAAGGCTGCTGCAACCAAGCGCGCCACCACCTTATTGGAAGTAACTAATGTAACCTTTGGTAATACAGTCAAATGCAAACTACTGTGGATGAAAAGCTGAAATAATAACAGCAGAACTCGGTAGATCAAGCAGTATCTATATATATATAGCATAATATAATTATATTATATATAATTAAATAAGAAGTGCAAAAAGAGAGCAAATAGTGAAGTAGTATTCAGCTACCTTATTCCCTATACTGTACACATTCAAATATTACACCTTCAGTTCTGTATTCACCCTTTTTGATTTTGTCCACTTTTTACATCGCAACTCATCCTGTTGATTGTAATTTTTTCCCTATCATCAGCATCTCCTTGCTAGGAGTCTCATTACATCCTGCCTCTTTGTAAACCAACTACCTCGTCTTCAGCACTATCTCTCCGGTTCCCATCCCCTGCCAAATTAGTTTAAAACCTCTCAAACAACTGCAGCAGACTTACCTGTGAGGAAACTGGTCCCCCTTGGGTTCAGATGCAGCCCATCCCTTTTGTACAGGTTATGCCTTCTGCATAAGAGATCCCAATGATCCATAAATCTGAACCCCTGCCCTCTGCACCAGTTCCTCAGCCACGCATTCACCTGCCAAGTCATCCCATTCTTATACAAGGCTGTGTGCTTAGCCCCCGCTCTATTTGTTTTGTACCTATGACTGTGTGACTAAATACAACTCCAATGCCTTACTTAAGCTTGCTAATGGCACCATTCTTGTTGACTGAACCAAAGGAGGTGACGAATCGGCATATACGAGGGGTGATTGATAAGTTGGTGGCCTGAGGTAGAAGGAATCAATTTTAGAAAACCTAGCACATCTATTTTTCCTACATTTACACACTTAGTCCAACTGTCGTGGAGCATATAGATCCCTTCTTTGTAGAAGTTGGCATCTTAGACCTCCAGAAAGTGGTCCACAGCAGGGGTGATTGATAATTTTGTGGCCTAAAGTAGAAGGAGATGAGGAGAAACTTCAGACTTTCTGCATTTTCACTCAGAGTTGAAATGTATGTGCATGTAACAAGAGCTGTATAACACATCTCCTTCTACCTTAGGCCACGAACTTATCAATCACCCCTGCTGTGGACTGCCTGGAGGTCCAAGAAGCTCTCGTTACATGCATGTGCAGTTCAACTCTTTGAGTGATAATGCAGAAAGTTTGAAGTTAATAACTCATCTCGTTTTACCTTAGGCCATGGACTTATCAATCACCCTTGCTGTGGACCACTTCTACAAAGAAGGGATCCGTATGCTCCACGACCGTCAGACTAAGTGTGTACATGTAGGAGGGGACTATGTTGAAAAATAGATGTGCAAGGTTTTCTAAAATTGACGCCTTCTACCTTAGGCCACGGAGTTATCAATCACCCCGCGTAAGAGAGAGATTGAAGTTCTGGTTGAGTGGTGCTGCAACAACAATCTCGCACTCAACATCAGCAAAACCAAAGAGCGGATTATCGACAAAGGAAGAAGCTAAAGGTCTGTGAGTCATTCCTCATTAGGAGATCAGAGGTGGTGAGATTCAGTAACTTTATATTCCTTGGCTTTATCACATCAGATGATCTGACCTGGGACCTGCACATAAGTGTCATCACAAAGAGCCATGACAGCTTCTTTACTTTATTCAAAGTTTGTGCAAGTTCAGCATGTTGTCTCAAACTTTGACAAACTTCTATAGATGCACAGTGGAGAGTATCCTGACTGGTCGCATCACAGCCTGGTATGAGAGCACTAATGCTCAAGAACAGAAAAGTCAACAGAAAGTGGTGAGTACAGCTAACATCACAGGCCAAGCCCTCCCCACAATTGAACACATCTACAAGGAGCACGACCACAAGAAAGTAGCATCCATCATCATGGTACCCCACCATCCAGTCCATGCTCTCTCTGACTGCAGCCTTTGGGAAGGAAGTTAAGGAGCTTCAGGTCCCACAGCACTAACCTTAGGAACAGTTATTATCCTTCAGCCATCAGGGTCCTGAACCAGTGTGAATAACTTCACTCACCTTAACTCTGAACTGATTCCACAACCTACAGACTCACTTTCAAGGACTCTGCAACTCATGTTCTCAGTATTATTTATTTATTTGTTTGTTTGTTAGTTAGTTAGTTAGTTAGTTATTATTTTATTTGCACAGCCTGATTCTTTCGCACACTGGTGTTTGCCTGTCTTTTCATATGTGTGTGTTTTTTTAAAAATTAATTTTATTGTATTTCTCTGTTCTACTGTGAATGTCTGCAAGAAAATGAAATTCAGGGTGGTATACTGCATTGGTGACATTTACATACTTTGATAATAAATTGACTTTGAAGTTTGAATTACAAGTAATTATATAAAATGCAAACAGATAACAGATAATTAATTGTTAAACTGCAAAGAAAATATCAATTAAACAATCTAATCTAAGAGTTAAACAGTCAGATGCCAATAAGTATCTGGTTTAATATCACTGACGTATGTCATGAATTTGTTGTTTAGCAGCAGAAGTACGTTGTAAATCATAATAGTTAAAAACTATTGAGGTAGTGTTCATAGGTTCATTGTCCATTTCGAAATCTGATGGTGGAGGGGAAGAAGCTGTCCCTGAAACATTGGGTGTGTGCTTACAGGTTCCTGTGCCTCCTCCTTGATGGCAACAATACAATGAGGGCATGAACTGGATGATGGGGCCATAGACTCTACAGGTTTTGAGGAGATTGAGGCATGCAAGGCTTCCCACCCCAATTCTAACAACTTGCTACAGGAACACCATCAAGAGTGTTCTGTCTGACTGCATCATTATGTGGTACAAATGGTGTAAGGTGTTGGACCACATGACCCCACAGAGGATAGTAAAACCTGCCAAGAGGGTCACCGGGGTCTCCCTCCCACTATTTGTGACTTTTACTGAGAGCATTGTATACAAAGTATTATTGAGGATTCCCTACCAGCCATCCCACAATCTCTTTGACCCACTGCCATCAGGAAGGAGGTACATGAGCGTCAGGATTAGGACTACCAGACTGGGTAGCAGCTTCCTCGCTCAGGCTGTGAGACTAATGAATGCCCTGCCACCACTGAGGTCTTGTCATAAGGACTGTGAGCTGTTCAGTGTACTGTTTACCTATGCTGCACACTACATGCACTTTGAATTATATTTTCTTTACTTATTTGTAGTAATATTTTGTTTTATGTGTGTGATGTATGTTTTGTGGGTGAACTGTGGTTTGGAAGAATGTTGTTTTGTGTACGGTCAGACAAGAATAAACTTGAACTTGATTAGTAAGGGTGTTATAGGTTATGGGGAGAAGGCAGAAGAATGGAATTGAGAGGGATAGTACATCAGCCTTGATGGAATACCAAAGCAGACTCGAAAGGTGGAATGACCATATTTTGCTCCATTGTCATGTGGTCTATGAATGTCTGTGAACCAGGAGGGGTACCAGTAGGAGTAACCAGTAGGGGTAAACGCTCATCCTTTCACTTGTACATTATTTAACCTTCATAATTTCATGAGATCATTTCAATTCTAAGATTTATTCAACTATTAGTCTTTCTTTCGGAGTGGTGATTTTCATGCATGTACTCGGCAGGCAGTTTTGTGTTCCAAAAGTAAGCAAGGAGTCAAGGAGGAGAATGTTGTGCCCACGAAGGCTGTGCTTTCATCTGATCTCTCAGTGGGTCCCTTTGTATGCATTAGTGTCAATGACCAGTGGGAGTGAAAGCACTTAAGTAGTTTTTGATTACTTTATATTTAATGTACGTATCGCAAGGTATTTTGCCTCAGAATTTTCAGGTGTCTGTGAATTTTCTGTGAGTACTCTCGCTTTACCTTCCTGATGGCACGAGAGGGTGGGTCTTGCTGACCTTAGAGTTGTTCTATCCTCCAATCTAAAGGCAGCGGCTATGAACCTCTGCTTTAAATATACCCAATACATTAGCCTCTAAAGCCATCTGTGGCAATGAATTCCACAGATTCACCACTCTCTAGTTAAAGGAATTCCTCCTCATCTCTGTTCTAAAGGGACGTCCTTCTATTCTGAGGCTATTTTGAGATGAGGAGGAACTGCTTTTCCAAGAAGGTGGTGAACCTGTGGAATTCCCTGCCTAATGGAGCAGTGGAGGCTACGTCAGTAAATATATTTCAGACAAGGTTGGATAGATTTTTGCAAAGTTGGGGAATTAAGGGTTATGTGGAAAAGGCAGGTAGGTGGAGGTGAGTCCGTGGCCAGATCAGCCATGATATTGAATGGCAGAGTAGGCTTGTTGGGCCGTATGGCCTACTCCTGCTCCTATTTCTTATGTTCTTATGAGGCTGTGCCTTTTGGTCCTAGACTCCACCACTATAGGAAACACCTCCATGTCCTGTCTCTCTAGGTCTTTCAAAATTCAATAGCTTTCATTGAGAACCCCTCTCATTCTCCTAAACTTACGTGAGCCATCAAACACTCCTCATACATGAGCCCTTTCATTCCTGGGATAATTCTCGTGAACCTCCTCTGGACCTTCTCCAATGCCAGCAAGCACATCCTTTCTTAGATCTTAGATAAGAAGCATAAAACTTCTCACTATGTTCCAAGTATGGTCTGACCAATGCCTTATAAAGCCTCAAGATTTAATACTTGCTTTTATGTTCTAGTCATTTCGAAAGGAATGCTATCATTGCATTTGCCTTCCTTAGTACCAACTCAACCTGCAAGTTAACTTTTAGGGAGTCCTGCATGTCTGAATTCTTAATTTACTCCCCATTTAGAAAGCAGTCTATGTCATAACATTGTAATAAATCTTACTGTTTGCCGTTTACTTTTGAAATTTATCATGGCTACATGTCTTTTAAAGCAATTGATCCCAAATATCATAGATTATTGAAACCTGGAAGGATGGTTACAAAGGAGCTCCTTGCCATCATGGGATTGGCCTTCTAGAGAGTGATTCAAAATATAGCTGATGCCATGCACCCAGGCTGATGTGAATGAAGCCTGACATTTTGAGCAGCCATCACAGAGGAAACCATAATAGACTGACATAATGTTGAGGCACATTAACCTTTCTGTACAATATTGTTATACTTGGGTCTATCGCTGTGTGTTTGGCAAAGTGATTTTGATTCTGCTGATAGAGGCTTACACTCTAGAAAAGCTAAACAATGTGTTCAGTAAATGAGCAGCTCTCCAATGTTAAGTGTGTGCTTTCTAGCTTGTGCTTGTGTGATTCACCACCGGAGAATGGAAGAATGCTGCAGATTCTTTAAGATGAAGCCCATGCCAGTTATCAGGAACAAAAAGAAAGTTACATGATGCGCAGATAGATGACATAGAGTTTGCTGGAAACCATGTGTCATGAGATTCTGTGATGTGACTAGAGGGCTCTGACAGCACACTGATGTAGGGTCACCCTTGTGCACCACAAGCCATTCATCCTCACCTCTTCCTTCTCCAGTTCCTGTCTCACTTCTTCATGCTGCATCCCCACGAGTAACGTGCCGGTTCTCCTCTTTGCTACGTTGTACAGTAAGCAGCAGATGAACTGAGACACTCTGTCTGGGGAGTACTGGAAGGTGCCCTTTGATAGCAAATCTCACATTGAGTCTAGTGGCATGCTCCATTCTTTATGGCACCTTGCTTCCATCATAATAACTCATAGCTACTGTGATGGTGAGCATAGAGATGGCAGAAACTTAGGTAAGAAGGGGCCAAACTCTATCCATCAGGGCAGTGTGGCCTACACGCAAGACCAACAGCTGTGTCATTTTAGGAATGATAAAGTCTTGCTAGCGCCCAAGATGCCTTGCAGTCTTTCTAGAGTCATACAACACAGAAAAAAAACCCTTTGGCCCAACTTGTTTGATCAAGTTGCACCATTTGTCTGTGTTAGGCTCAAATCCCTCTAAATCTGTCTTATCCATGTACCTGACTAAATGTCTTTTAAATGTTGTAATTGTACCCAACCTAGCTTGCAAAGACGCTGCTCCTCAGAAAGGTTGACATGGGAGTTCAGAGTCTTGATGAACCTTGGCGCACAAGTTCTTCTGTATTGAGTCCTCCTGTGCCTCTTCCCCCGAGGACCCCATCCTTGCCTGTATCCTTAAGTACCTGTAGTACAAGTCTCAGGTCATCCAGGAAAATCAGTAAGATCACCACACACATACATACCCATTATTCATAACTTTTCTTATAACATGGAAAAAGGCCATTCATCATACCAGGTTGCTGCTGGCTTTCTGAGTAATCCCGTTAATTCCATTTCCCCACATTTCCCTGTACTCCTCTACCTTGACTCTCCCATTGGCCACTTAAATGACTATTGATTCTACTCAATTAACCAACTATCTTTGGTTAATTGATATGTGGAAGGAAATCAGAGCCCCAATTCAATTCAATTCTAGTTTAATTGTCACTCAACCATACATGAATACTCACGAATACAGCCAAATAAGATAACGTTACTCCAATGTCAAGATGCGAAGCGTAATACCAACAGTCATACACAGCACAAAGGAAACACAGCACGTACCAGATAGGAAGCACATATAGAATAGCAGTAAAATACAACCCCACTATATTATTTATAAAGTATATAGGTTATCAAAGGTTCATTTATTCTCAAAGCATGTATCCATATGCAACTCTGAAATTCGTCTTTTCCAGATAGCCGCAAAATAAATAAAGAACATGGAAGTTGGTCAGAGAGAAACATCAAATCCGCTTCCCCCTATGCAAAAAGAACAGCACCCAATCATCAACCCAAAACTCCCTTCCTCCTGCATAAAATGAAGCAGGAACATCAATCCCCCCAAAAAACCTCTCTCCACACAAAAAAAAATACTAACAGATAGGTCATCAGCTCCCCAAACACCCTCCCTTTGTACAATGAAACAGAAAAGTACTGGGCAATAAAAACACAGAATATAAAAACTATAAGTCATAAAAAGTCCACAGACCATAAACACAATAGTCCAGTCCATATTTGTAGAACTTCAATGCCATCCTACAATTTCACCAACATTCATCAAAAGAGAGGGGCACCGAACGAGGCGAGAAGCCTACCCCCTGCCACAACGAGCCACACAGCAATAGGCCACTCACAGATTTCTTCTCTGACAGCGATTGAAGGGCAAGCAGTTGGCGCTGAACTCTTGCTCAATGTCTCGATTTTGCTCGATGCTTTAATCTGTGATTAATGGATGTTTTAACTGGCAAAATGGAGTCGAACATCGGCTTGCGCCCTGTCTCGAAGTTTCTTCACATCGAGTTAGGCCAAGCTGTAAACCACAGGCTCTAACAGTCCCAGAAAAACACTTAAGGTGAAAAACAGATGTAAAAGAAGGAAAAAAGACATTTTCTTGAGTTAGCTGGAAGATGTTGATCAAGGGAGCTTTGTACGCTGATGCCATTTTGACTGGAAGAGGGATCAGGATAGGTTATGCCAGGGATAGACTAACAGTGAGAGCATGTAAGCTCCACACAGACAGCACCCATGGTCAGGATTAAAACTGGTCACTGGAGCTTTGAAAGAGTAATACTATTTTCAAAATGCTGGAGGAACTCAGCAGGCCAGGCAGCATCTATGGAAAAGAGTACAGTCATCGTACAGTCCTGTACTGAGTCTGCCAAAGGGTCTCAGCCCATAACATCGACTGTACTCTTTTCCATAGATGCTGCCTGGCCTGCTGAGTTCCTCCAGCATTTTGTGTGTGTTGCTTGGATTTCCAGCATCTGCAGATTTTCTCTTGTTTGTGATTTGAATACTATCTTCAACACCACTCTTGCACATGAATGGCAGCTGAAGACAGCAGTTGTCTGTGGCTAGGATACTTCAGAATGGGAGGTGCTCTCTGGACAATAATGTGGCAGAAAGAAGTTGCCAATTAAAGTGTCAGTGCTGTATTAAATGCAAAAGTTGGGAATGAAGAGGATGGTCAAGGAGTCGGGAAATATGGACTGGGTACCAGAAATGATGCTGGACAATACTTAGTCGACTTCTGCAAAGTCAACATCTTGTTCATCTTTTTTCCAACAACACAAGTGCAGACTGTACACTTGGACCTCTCCTAATGGATTACACAGACTTCAATCTTCTTTAGAGTGGGAGTTTCCTGAAGTGCAAACAGGTTTCAGAAAAGGAAGGGGAACAAGAGGCATCATTGCAGATGTGAGATGGATTCTCGAGGAGATAAAAAAATACCAGAAGGACATCTATATGTGCTTTATTGACAACAGCAAGGCCTTCTACTGCGTTGATCATGGCAAACAATGGATCACATTAAGACACATGTCTGTACCAGAATATTTGATCATCCTTATGCACAATCTTTACATCAATCAAGAAGCAGCAGTTCGAATGCAACAAGGAGAAACAGAATGGTTCAGCATCTGTAAAGAGGTACGACAATGCTGTATTCTCTCCCCTGCCTTTTTAATTTTCACACTGCATAAATCTCCAGAGAAGCAGGAGTATATGAGGAGAATCAAGGGGTGAGAGTTGATGGCAGAATCACCAATAACCTTCATTATGCTGATCACATGACAATACTGGCTGAAAATGAAGAAGACTGGAAGCAACTGCTCACCAGCATCAAGGAGCACAGCCTCAAGATAGGTCTGCACCTTAACCTGAAGAAGGCTAAGGTTATGACTACTGGCACAACAACCAGTTTCAATCTTGAGGGAGGAGAAATTGAAGTGGTTGACAGTTGCAACTTACTTGGTTGAATGATTAACACCGAAGTGGTAGGCAGTCAAGGAATCCAATGAAGAATCACTCTTGGCAGAGCAGCCATGAAGGATTTAGAGAAGATCCTTGGGAACAGGGTTCTATCTCTGCATACAAAGATTCAACTTGTACAGGTGATGGTGTCCTCAACAATGTTATATGGATGTGAAAGTTGGATGGTAAAGAAGAAGGACAGGAAGCACATCGACGCCTTTGAACTGTGGCACTGGAGAAAAATACTATGCATCTCATGAATCTATCACAGAACATATGAATCAGTCCTTAACGAGATCAAACCAAGTCTGGAGGCTCAAATGACAAGATTCCATCTATCATACTTCGGGCACATCCTGCGAAGCAACAGCTACCTGGAAAAGGATATTATGTTCGGCAAGGTGAAAGAATCACAGTAGAGAGGAAGGCTACCAATCAGATGGATGGACACAATAAGGACAGCGATGAACACAACGTTGTCAACAATGAGCCACCTTTGCAAAGATTGAAACTCATTTAGGGCAACCAGCCATAGGGTTGCCATGAGTTGCCAACGACTTGATGGTGCTTAACAACAACAACAGACCCTTTAAATCTGACGGCTGCAGAGCAAATGGGAAGAGGAAAACCGGTTCTTTTGCAAGCGACTAATGGCAGGAAAGACTTGCCAAAGCATCATTAATCTTCACCCGCAACTCTGAAGGGTTCTGTGACTTGAGGACTGATGTCATGAAGCATGCACCTGATGCCAGAGTTGTACCTCCTTTACAAGTATGAGTAGCTCATATAAGTTGTCAGTCAGGTTTCCCGGGGGAAGCAAAATGACACACAGTTGCTTAATTTCTTGTTTTGCTCTGGAGAAGTGTCATTTTTTAGTTGTATCATCCTGAAGAAAAGAATGTTGTGTTTCAGATTTATTTTCATAATGTTTGTTAAGGAATAAATATGGGTTGGGTGAGTCATCAGCTTCTCTTTGAATAATATTATTTTTAGGACACCACTCTCTCAATACTGTACTAAATTGTCAGACTAGATTCATCATCATCATGTGCCATGTCATATGACGTAGCTGATCACTGTCTTTCCACCACCATTATTGTTCTTGGCAAGTTTTTCTACAGAAGATGTTTGCCATTGCCTTCTTCTGGGCAGTGTCTTTTTAAGATGGGTGACCCCAAACATTTTTGAAGATTGTCTGCCTGGCATTAATAGTCGCATAACCAGGACTTGTGATGTGCACCAGCTGTTCATTGAACCATCCATCATCTGGTCCGAAGGCTTCACGTGACCCTGATTGGGAGGGCTAAGCAGGTGCTACACCTTGCCCAAGGGTGACTTGCAGGTTAGCGAAGGGAGGGACCTTTTTACACCTACTTTGGTAGAGACTTATCTCCACCTCGCTACCCAGAAAACTAGATTATGCATCAATATTAATCTGAAGCCTGTGCTGTTGGTCATTTGGGCTGAATGTGGTTGCTGGGGTGATTTGTGGTAGAAATGTTGAATTGCTTGGGGAAACCTGAAAGTCAGGTTTGATGAAGGGTCTTGGCCCGAAACGTCGACTGTACGCTTTTCCTTAGATGCTGCCTGACCTGCTGAGTTCCTCCAGCATTTTGTGTGTGTTAACTTGGAAGTCAACTGACCCATATGCATTCATTTGTGAGATGTTAACTCATCCGTGTTTCCAGGATTGTTCAACCTCGTCAAGATGGTCCTAATGAAGGGTCCTGGCTAAATATGTTGACTGTTTATCAATTTCCATAGATGCTGCCTGACCTGCTGAGTTCCTGCAGTATTTTCTGTGCCTTACTCTGGATTTCCAGCATCAGCAAAATCTCCAGTGTTTATGATTTGGTTCAAGCAACACACACAAAATGCTGGAGGAACTCAATAGGCCAGGCTGCATCTACAGAAAAGAGTACAGTCGATATTTGGGCCGAGACCCTTCAGCAGTGCTGGAGAAATAAAGATGAGGGGTTAGAGTTAAAAGGTGGGGGGTTTGGTTCAACCTCAGTTGTATTTAAAATGACTGTGCACAAATTTTAAAAATGGATTTGTATCTGAAATGAGGGTTGGGCCCACATTGAACAATGACTCAGTGGAATTGCTGCTAGCTGCAGTCAGGAATAGGAGTGACAGACTTTTTCCAGGTAAAAATATCGGGAAAGCTGTTGTTTTCTCTAATCGAGGAGATAAGCAGTAGAGAGTGGTGGTCAAGTTAAGGACTTAAGATAGGAAGTAATTTAATAAGCTATGTATGTAAGGCAAAATAAGAACCTTTATTTGTTTGCCTTCAACTTTTGTTTCAAGTCTTACCAAACATTCAAGTCATATCACTCCAAAGTATTTTAAGCAGCATCCAACTTTCACTGTAAAGACATATTTCCTCTTCCTCTCCACATTTTTCTGTCCATTGCCAATTATTCTGTCTTTATACAAATCAACACAACCTACCTACCCTGAAGATAAGGGCCCATCAGTGGCATATCTTAACTTAATCCTATTTTCAACACCTGCTTTTTAACTCCTTGTCAGAATTGGACAAGAAGCTTATGGACGGCTGATAACAGAATTAAAAATATATTTGGCATACATAAGCTGACTTTATTTTATCAGTGACTGAAGTATGTGGAGACTAATTCAGGTGATTGACAGAAATGTGACTTTGCCATAGCGAAATGTAAATGTACAATCAATGGCCACTTTATTAGGTACACCTGTACACCTGCTTGTTAATGCAAATATCTAATCATCCAGTAATGTACCAGCAACTCAATGCATAAAAGCATGCAGACATGGTCAAGAGGTTCAGTTTTTTTTTCAGACCACACATCAGAATGGGGATAAAACGTGACCTAAGTGACTTTGACCATGGAATGATTATTGCTGCCAGATGGGGTGGTTTGTGTATCTCAGAAATTGCTTATCTTCTGGAATTTTAATACACAACAGTATCCAGAATTTACAGAGAGTGGTGTGAAAAACAATAATCATCCAGTTAGTGGCAATTCTGTGGATGAAAATGGCTTGTTAATGAGAGAGGTTAGCGGAGAATTGCCAGACTGGTTCAAGCTGACAGTAACTCAAATAAGCACGCGTTCCGACAGTGGTGTGCAGAAGAGTATCTCTGAATGCTCAACACATCAAACCTTGAAGTGAATGGGCTACAGCTGAAGAAGATTTCAAATGCTTTGAAGCCTGCACACCAAGCTATGATGCAACCTGTCAGAATGCTCCGCAGCTTACATACGTCTATAAAATATTTGCTATTTGGTGACGTAGTAAATCTCCTCAAACTCTTAATGAACTAGAGCCATTAGTGTGTCTTCTTCATGACTGCATCAATGTGTTGGGCCCAGGTAGATCTTGGATATGTTAACACCCAGGAACTTGAAGATTTTATCCTTCCTATTACTGACCCCTCATTGAAGACTAGTGCATGTTTGTCCCACTTCCCCTTCTTGAAATCCACAATCTATCCCTTGGTCTTGCTGATATTGAGTGCAAGGTTGTTTTCTCGACACTACTCAACCAGTTGATCCATCTCACTCCTGTATGCTTCCTCATCGTCATCTTGAGATTGTACCATCGGGTGTCATCTGTGAATTTATAGATAGTGTTAGCCACACTGTAAGATGTGTAGAGAGAGAAGAATAATGGGCTAATCAGGCATCCTTGAGGTGTGCCTCTGTTTATTGTCAGTGAGGAGGAGATGTTATCCCCAATCCATACTGACTAAGGTCTCCTCCACAGGTAATCAAGGACCCTGTTGCAGAGGAAGGTTTAGATACTCAATGATGATACTTATTTCCTGCGGAGCATCAAGAAAGCTCACCTCTGTCCCAGGATACTGATGGACTTTTACCTCTGTACCATTGAGAGCATACTCACCAACTGCATCTCAGTGTGGTATGGCAATTGTCCCATATCGGACCGCAAAGCACTCCAGTGGGTGGTGAAAACTGCCCAGCGGATTATCGGCACCTAATTGCCCACCATTGAGAACATCTACCATAAATGCTGCCTGGGCAGGGTGAAAAGCATTATCAGGGATGCATCTCACCTTAACCATGGCCTTTTTACTCTCCTCCCATCCGGTAGGCGCTACAGGAGCCTCCACTCCCACACCAGCAGGCACAGGAAGAGCTTCTTCCCTGCGGCTGTGACCCTGCTGAACCTCACGTCACAGCACTAAGCAGTATTGCACCCATATTGTACTTTATATTTGTATGCTGTAGCACTTACTTTTTATTTGCAGTTATTTTGTAAATAACACTATTCTTTGCATTTCTGGTTAGATGCTAACTGCATTTCATTGGTTTTGTATCTGTACTCAGCACAATGACAATAAAGTTGAATCTAATCTAATCTTAATACTGAAAGGATAATGGTACTGACTGGAATAGCAACAATCAGTGGTTCTTATTAAATCAGCATCTTTCTCATTGAGTGTCATGAATTCTATTACAGTAATCATTTGCTTCCTTTATGTGGTTAGAGTAGTGGATACATCAACTTCAATTGCTTTCCTTTAATTTTTTACTTTTGTTTACTCAACATTATGCCTTTTAAGGAGCGCTGCCACAAGAAAGCAGCATCCATTATCAAGGATCCCTACCATCCAAGTCATGCTTTCTTCTCGCTGCTGCCATCAGGAAGGAATTACAGGAGCCTTAGATCCCTCACCAGGAACAGTTATTCAACCATCAAGCTGCTGAACCAGTGTGGATAACTTCACTCACCACAACACTGGACAGATCACTGAACACAATCTACTGACTCACTTTCAAGGACTCTGCAACTCAAATTCTCAGTATGGTTTGTTTGTTTGTTTGATTGTTTATTTATTCACATTTGTTTTTTTTTGTAGTTGTGCAGTTTGTCTACTTTTCCACATTGGCTGTTTTTGTGTAGTTTTTCATTAATTCTGCTGTATTTCTGTGAACACCCACACGAAAATTAATCTCAGGTTTGTATTTGTTGCCATATGTGTACATTGATAATAAATTTGCTTTAAACTTTGGAACTTATTTTTACAAGCTCTAGCAATACGGCCTTTTCAAAAACACATGTGACACCATCCAAGTCATGCTTTCTTCTTGCTGCTGCCATCAGCGATGCCTGAATGCCTGAACCAGCATTGTTTTCCAATTTCCATGACTCGGGTATGTGTCAGTATACTGTTTTGTTGCTTGTCCAACATACACTCTGTTACAGGGAACAACCAGTCTCAGTTGCAAGTCCTACACCCTTTTCTATGTCGATTGCACAGCTTGGGCAATTTTCAGTGTGTTGTGAAAGACTGGATTCACCTCTGACAACAATTGCCTTGGAATCTGTCTATCATTGATTCTGCACATTAAACAGCGCTTTATCATCTGAACGAGTATGTTGCAGTAATTACAGTCTTGTTTGCAGGCCACCCCCCCAGTAACAAGCAGGTTCTGTTTCTACTGATGACCTGCAATCGATTTTGGCAGAAAATGCACAAAAAAATCACCTAACATAGTGACCATATCTCCACAGTACTGTAATGAATGACGCTAAAAACATGTAAGCCTGATGAGAAAGAACAACTATTCAAAGGAAAGAGGGAAAGGAAACCAGCTCTATAATTTGTAAGAAAGAACGTATGAATGTACATCAGACTTTTGAATTCAATAATATAGGAGCTCTTCATCATTAACATCATTTGCAGCAAGGAAATGCAATAATAAATACCCTGCATATTTATTCCACATCGGGTCTGGAGAGTTAAGTGTTGCAACTGAGCCCACAGTTGTGGCCAGTTTTCTTTCCTAATTACTTTTTAAAGCAAATGATTGTTTGAATTTGCTTCTTTAACCTCCCCTTGTGTGTGTGTTTTTAAGAAGTGTTTCTCTATAGTCATGCTTGACTTTGGGAATAACTTTCCCATATCTTAACATTCAAAATAAAGTGGGGACTCCCTTTCGCCTTTCTCTGCTGAGTGTATATGCTTGCAGACACAGACCAACACAAAGGAACAAAACTGTGATGCAAGATAAGGTCTTCAAAGCACCATGACCCCTAGAACAACTATTAACTAAACATACCAATTTCTACATTGATTACATTACTGCAAACACTTCGGCAACTGCCACTTTAAGAGTATCTGCTAGGAAACCATGAAGGTTGGGTCACAGTACTTGGTCTATGGTGTAGTTTGTTCATAACTATTCATGGAAGATTTGGGAATGCTGGTAGTGAGCATTAAAACATCACTGCCCTGAAGTCTTAAACAGAACTGATGGAGTTCCAGCATGAAAATGTTGCTTCAACCCTTATTTCACACCTTGAAGAATGTCTAGAAGTTAGCTTTGGGAAACCAAAGTGCACAGATTGTAGAGTGTGAGCAGGTCAAGTAGTGGAATAATTAGATGAGTTCTAATATTTTCATTAGGCCAATTGAAAATTAATTGAAGAACCTCATAGTTAATGCTGTCATAATGAAGTGTTGCCATTACTTTGCACTGATAGCTCTGCTTTTTATGAATTTGAGCAGATCGTAACCTTTTCTTTAGTAAGACTGGGTATGTTTAGTACAATAAAAAAAATCCTTCAGTGGTGCTTACCAGGGTGAAGCCTATTTTCTATTTATTTTCTACTTACACATCTATTGTCCTCTCAAGTGAATGTTATCTTTATGATGTGTTTTCCCTGATGAAAGGGTTATGACAAAGTATTTGGTTTATTATTCATTTCAGTGGAAAGGCACTTTTTTGCTTTCTCTTGTTCCTTGTGCCTGCCAGCCAGTTTTCTTTCTTTCACCTTTAATTATCACTAAGTTTTGTAGGTGAATTGTTTATTTTTCAGCTGTCCTTGTTTACATGACTGTTTTGGTGCCCCTTTTTATTTGTTTAATGACAGGACTTCTTCATCTGACAAATAAGCATGAAGAATGTTTAGCTTTATTAAGTACATCTCAACATACAGTGAAATACATCATTTGTGTCAAATCAAACCAATGAAGATTGTGCTGGCCAGCCCACAAGTGTTGCCACACTTCTGGCACCAACATAGCATGCCCACAACTCACTAACCCTAACTGTACGTCTTTGAATGTGGGAGGAAACCAGAGCACTTAGAGGAAACCCACATAGTCACAGGGAGAACATACAAATTCCTCACAGACAGTGGCGGGAATTGAACCCCAATCTTACAGCCAGTGTTGCAAAATGTTGCACTAACTGTGAAATTACTATGTGCACATTATCATTACACCATTGTTACTTCCCTCAAAATTGGCCTTTCTTTTTGGATGAAATTTTAAAACCCCTTTTCCGGAGGATGCTTTTTTTTCTTTTTGAATTCAAGTATCCTAAAACAAAACATATACTGTCCTCTCTTAGTTCTTCTTCATAATTTGGCCACATGTTTTGTTCACAATTTTTAATGAAGGAGAAGTAAATTGGTTTGAGTGGTGCTTTAATCCATCAAAATTAGATGCAGTGTTTCCTACATAGCAATACTGCTTGTATCTCAATGGATAATCACAGGTTGTAAAACATTTTGGGACATCCTGAGGTCCTAAAAGTTGTTAAATGAATACCAGATCTTCAGTTGTTTTCTATCCACATCAGATTAGTGACTTACTACAGGTCAATCAGGTTATCCTTTCTGTAGAATCCTGTAGAGACTCTGGCTGCTGCTGCTATGCAACAAGTCCTATGTTCCCACCAGGAAATGAAGCATACTCAAATACCCACAATGCAATCCAGCATTGTTACAGCAACACACACAGAGGGCGGAGGAACTCTGCAGTTCAGACAGCATCTGTGGAGGGAAACAAGCAGTCGACATTTTGGGCTGAGACCCTTCATCAGGACTCCTCAATTTTATAATCCGGTAGACCACGATGTGACTACTTTCCTTCGGTTCACTACATATTAGTATGAATATCAACATCATGTACTACGTAAATGTATACGAGCAGAAGTAATGTACATAATAGTTGAAAAGAATTATAAATCACCTGTGTTCAGTGCATTAGAGCCTCAATTCTGAGTTTGACTAGCTGCTAAGTGTTCCCCAGATGCTACTATCGGGGAACTATTTGAAATTGATTTGATTGCTGGGATTGGTTATCACCAGTTTTGTAATTTTTGAAAGAAATTTTTAATTATAATCTGCGTTCTCACTACATTTTGTAGAAGTTTATAGCTTGCACTCTTCATCAGCATGGATTAATACATGCTCCTCTGTGAGATTTTGATAATTTTAGTTCACTTTTACTGATAATCCATTAGGCATGGTAGTGTAGTAGTTATCACGATGCTTTACAGCATCAGCTATGATTGCGGTTCATTTCCTGCTGCTGCCTGGAGGAGATTGTATGCTCTCCCTGTGACAGTGTGGGTTTCCTCCATGTTCTCCAGTTTCCTCCCATGTTTCCATGATGTACGGGCTAGGGTTAGTGAATTGTAGGCATGTTGGCACCAGAGGCATAGTGACACTTGTGGGCTGCTCAGCACAATCCTCACTGATTTGATTGACACAAATAATGCATTTCACTGTATGTTTTGATGTACACGTAACAAATAAAGCTAATCTTTATCTTAAAAAATCAGGTGTCTAATTGCAGTTTTACCATTGAGTGTAACTTTCAATGGACAGTGACATGGATGCAATGTTCATTTCTTTCAGGTACTTTGCAACCAAGCCATCAATCCATGGGGCATTACAGAGACTGCCATCTGAATGGCAAGGTCAAAGTTTTAAAAAATCAGGGAAGCTTGGAGGAATAGAAGTGTTACCCCAGGCTCCTATTAAAACCATCAGCTGTGTCAGTCAAAGGTCAAATCCTCATCACTTGATTGTTTTAGCCCTGCAATACCTGGTTTCTCTCATGTGTCACATAGACCATAAAACAGTGGATTAGAATTAGCCATTCAGCCCATTGAGTCTGCTCTGCCATTCCATCATGGCTTGTTTATTATTCCTCTCAACCCCATTCTCCTGCCTTCACCCCGTAACCTTTGATGCCCAGATTAATCAAGAACCTATCAACCTCCACTTTAAGTATACCCTATGGCTTGGCCTCCACAACCGTCTGTAGCAATGAATTCCACAGATTCACCACCCTCTAGCTAAAGAAGGAAAACTTAAAACTGTTGTAATTTTATGTATTGCACTGTACTGCTGCTGCTGCAAAAAAAAAAAAATCATGATATATGTGAGTGACGATAAACCTGTTTCTGATATGGCTCTCTATTGTGGATTGAGAGTGGGAAGGGGGCAGGGAGAAGGGGAGGGGAGAGGGGAGGGAGCAAAAGCACCAGAGAAACATTCTATAATGATCAGTAAATCAATTGATTGGAATCAATTTGCCTTGCCTGGTGTCTCAGGGCTGGGTGTGTCTGCACCCACACCACCCCACCCCCCCCAATCCCTGACACTCCTTCTCTGCCACTTGTCCCACACCCCTCCCATGGCACTCCACCTTCCCAATTCCCAACATCCTTTGCTCCTGCCAGATTTACAAACCCACTCTCCACTCCGTGTTGACATACACAGAACGGTGCAAAAGAGTAAGGCATGCTAGCTATATATAAGTGTCTAAGACTTATGCACAGTACTGAATGTGTGTGCAGTAGGATAATTATATGATCATCTTAATGAGATGATGAAGAAAGTAGACAGTCCAATTTCTCAATCCATGTGCTTCAATAGAAAAAACACTAGTAACATTAATAGAAATTACTTTTATTCAGAAAAACAAAATTACGTGCATTGCAATTTAAAATTCCTTCAGATCTTATTAAAAAGCAAAAAGGAAAGAGAATTTTCTTTTAAAAGGACTATTTTTAAAATTTTATGTAAATTGCAAAAACTATCATCTGAGGTCTAGAGAAACTGTGTGAAGCAGATCTGTCCTGACGAAGGGTCTCGGCCTGAAACGTCGACTGTACCTCTTCCTAGAGATGCTGCCTGGCCTGCTGCGTTCACCAGCAACTTTAATGTGTGTTGTTTGAACTTCCAGCATCTGCAGAATTCCTCTTGTTTGAAGCAGATCTGAACTTGTTGGTTAATTTGGCCGCAACTCAATTATCAGTTCATTGGAGTCAAGCTGAAAAGGCCTTTGGTATTAAGAAGTTTTATTTCCAGGGCGGAAAGTTGTGAAGAAGGTGATGAAACTTAGAAGCATATGTGGCAGTGACGAAAGGTGTAATTGCACATCCAGTGTAGTTTCAGTTCCTTCATTATTGATGGGAGGAACTGACACTGACTATTACTATTGCCCTATGCAAGGAGTATTATTGACCTGCTAGGTATTCCCAACAGTTTCTATTTCTGTTATTTAATGAAAGAAGTGGGGTCTTGACAAAAAATTCTTGAATAGTTATATAGTTCCTTATTTAATGTTATTGCCATGGCTAAAGTGTAAGGGCCTCCAACTCCCGAGACTAAGGATAATGCCCCTCTTCATAATGCAAAGATATGGGAAGGAGCAATGAGACGGTCCTTTTGGGACTGAGATCTTGACTAAGCTTTCAGGTAAAGATTAAAAACATTTGCTTGGAAATTTCAACTGTACATTAATAAGCCAATGAAGATCATGTGCAAGGTCCCAGCCCTGACTACTTGAGAACCTGGGTATGGGAATGCGACTAAATAATCCTTAAACCAGTAAATGCATGTTCCACCATTGTACAATTTATCTGCGTTGGAGGGTGGTGGGTTTGTGGGGGGGGGGGGGAAGGAGGGTTAAAGGATATACATTCAGTGGCCACTTTATTAGGTACCTCATGTCAGTTTGAACCAGTCAGGCCATTCTCTTCTGATCTCATTGATTAAGAAGATGCTTTCGCTCACAGAACTGCTGCTCACTGAATGCTCTTTTTTGTTTTTGTACCATTCTCTGTAAACTCTAGAGACTGTTATGCATGAAAATCCCGGGAGATCAGCAGTTTCTGAGATACTCAAACCACCCTGTCTGGCACCAGTAGTTCAAATCAAAGGTTCCACAATCAAAGTCACTTAGATCACATTTCTTCCCATTCTGATGTTTGGTTTGAATAACAACTGTGCCTCTTGACCATGTCTGCATGCTTTTTTGCATTGAGTTACCACCACATGTTTGGCTGATTAGATATTTGCATTAATAAGCAGGTGTACAGATGCACCTAATAAATTGACCACTGACTAAATATTACTCAAAGTATTCACCACCCCTCCCCCCCTTGGAATTGTTCATGTTTTATTGTTTTACAACATTGAATCACAGTGGATTTATTTTGCCTATTTTTGACACTGATCAACAGATCACTTTCCTGTCAAAGTGAAAACAGATCACTTTAAAGTGCTCTAAATTAATTACACATATAAAACATAAAATAACTGACTGATAAGTATTCACCCCCTTCAAGTCAGTATTTAGTAGATGCACCTTTGGCAGCAATTACAGCCTTGAGTCTGTGTCGATAGGTCTCTATGAGCTTTGCACATCTGGACACTGCAATTTTTCCCCATTCTTCTTTACAAAATTGCTCAAACTCTGTCAGATTACATGGGGATCATGGGTGAACAGCCCTTTTCAAGTCCAGCCACAAATTCTCAATTGGATTGAGGTCTGGATTCTGACTTGGCTACTTCAGACATTAACTTTGTTGTTTTTAAGCCATTTGCGTGCAGCTTTGGCTTTATACTTGGGGTCATTGTCTTACATGACAACAAATCTTCTCCCAATTTGCAGTTCTCTTGCAGATGGCATCAGGTTTTCCTCCAGCATTTCCCTGTATTTTGCGGCATTCATTTACCCTCTACTTTCACAAGCCTTCCAGGGCCTGTTGCCGTGAAGCATCCCCACAGCATGATGCAGCCACCACCATGCTTCATGGTAAGGATGGTGTGTTTTTGATGACGTATAGTGTTTGGCTTATGCCAAACATAGCGTTTAGTCTGATAGCCAAAAAGCTCAATTGTTGTTTCATCAGACCATAGAACCTTCTATCAGCTGACTTCAGAGTCTCCCACATGCCTTCTGGTAAACTCTAGCTGAGATTTCACACTCAGCCACACCTAAGCCACACTCAGGTTGGAGGAACAACACCTTATATTCCGTCTTGGTAGCCTGATGGCATGAACATTGACTTCTCAAACTTCCGCTAATGCCCTACCTCCCCCTCGTACCCCATCAGTTATTTATTTATTTATTTATATACACACATTCTTTTTCTCTCTCTCCTTTTTCTCCCTCTGTCCCTCTCACTATACCCCTTGCCCATCCTCTGGACTTCCCCCCTCCCTCTTTCTTTCTCCCTAGGCCTCCTGTCCCATGATCCTCTCATAACCCTTTTGCCAATCACCTGTCCAGCTCTTGGCTCCATCCCTCCCCCTTCTGTCTTCTCCTGTCATTTTGGATCTCCCCTTCCCCCTCCCACTTTCAAATCTCTTACTAGCTCTTCTTTCAGTTAGTCCTGACGAAGGGTCTTGGTGCAAAACGTTGACTGTGCTTCTTCCTAGAGATGCTGCCTGGTCTGCTGCGTTCACCAGCAACTTTTATGTGTGTTGCTTGAAATTACAGCATCTGCAGATTTCCTCGTGTTTGAGATTTCATGTGAGTTTTTTTCAACTGTAGCTTTCTCTTTGCCACTCTCCCATAAAGCTGTGACTGGTGAAGCAGCCGGGCAACAGTCGTCGTATGCACAATCTCTCCTATCTCAGCCAATGAAGCTTGTAACTCCTCCAGAGTTGTCATAGGTCTCTTGGTGGCCTCTCTCACTAGTCCCCTTCTTGCACGGTCACTCAGTTTTTGAGGATGGCCTGCTCCAGGCAGGTTTACACCTGTGTCATTTGCTTTCCATTTCTTGATGATTGACTTAACTGTACTCCAAGGGCTATTTAGTGACTTGGAAAATTTATTGTATCCTTCTCCTGGCTTGTGTTTTCAATAATCTTTTCTCAGAGTTGCTTGGAGTGTTCTTTTGTCTTCATGGTGTAGTTTTTGCCATGGTACTGATTCACCAGCAGTTGGATCTTTTGGAAACAGATGTATTTTACTATAATCAACTGAAACACCTTGAATGCACACAGGTCTCCAAAAACAGATCTCAATTTAACTAATTATGTGACTTCTAAAACCAATTGGCTGCACCAGTGATGATTTGATGTGTCTATTAAAGGGGGTGAATACCTATGCAATTAATTATTTTGTGTTTTATATTTGTAATTAATTTAGATTACTTCATAGATATCTGTTTTCACTTTGACACAGAAGAGTCTTTTTCGGTTGATCAGTGTATAAAAAAAACAAGTTAAATCCATTGTGATTCAATGTTGTAAAACAATAAAACATGACAACTTCCAAGGCGGGGGGGGCGGTGAATACTTTTCATAGGTACTGTATGTCCTCTTTAACTAATGCTGAAGAACATCTGTGACACATGCTGAGCGTGCTTTTCAGTTGAAAGTCTTAAAATGATTTTTCTTGGAAAGTTTGAGTAATTTTCAAACTTAAAGTATGACCACATAAGTTAACCTAGACTTTAACATTTTTAAAACAAGAATTATTGTTAGATTTAGCTCTCAAGAGCTTAAATTCATTGTTCAAAAAATACAGAGGAATATTTGTAATACTAGATGAATTAGCTCTGATGAACCTGTTTTGATCTATTGTGATGTTGCCGGCCCTCTGAGTATTTCCAGGATCTTCTGTTTATTGTTGAGTTTGTGACATGATTCTTCTTGCCTACCATTTCCATGTGAGGCAAGCAAAATTGTTTAGATGTTTATATTTAAAAAAAATCAAGCATGCTATCCTTATTTTTCAGGCATGCACATGCCTTGGGGCAAACCTCTTTACATGATTTATGAAGTCAATAGAGTATAAAATTTGGCTGGTGTGAAATATGTTGGTGTAGAGTGGTCATGCAGTAGTCAGTTTACCAGACTGGTAATTCAGTGGCCTAAAATAGCAAACCTGAGTCCCAAGTTCAAATCTTATCGAAGTAGCTATGGATTTAAATTTGGATAACCTGGAAGTTAAAACAAAATAATTAATAATGATGGTGAAAAATTACTGGATTTTCATAGAAGCTATTCTTGATGCCCTGTAGTAGCCTGTGTTTGCTGTTTAGATTGGGGAGTCATGTTAAAAAGCTATGACAGTAAACAAGCAATGGCTGTAACATAAAGAATTAATGCATGTTCTGCAACAAATACACTCAGCAGCCACTTTATTAAGTACCTCCTGTACCTAATAAAGTGGCCACTGAGTGTATGTTCGTGGTCTTCTGCTGCTATAGCCCATTCACTTCAAGGTTCAATGTGCATGCGTTCAGAGATGCTCTACTGTTGTAATGCATGGTTAATTGGCCATTCTCCTTCGACTTTTCTCATTAACAAGGCATTTTTGTCCACAGAACTGCCAGTTACTGGCTGTATTTTTGTTTTTCACACCATTCTCTGTAACCTCTAGAGACTTGTGTGTAAAAATCCCGGGAGATCAGCTGTTTCTGAAATACTCAAATCACCCCATCTAGCACCAACAAGCAGTCCACAGTCAAAGTCACTCAGATCTCATTTCTTCCCCATTCTGACATTTGATCTGAACAACTGAACCTCTTGACCATGTCTGCATGTTATTACGCTTTGAATGGCTGATTAGATATTTGCATTAATGAGCAGGTGCACAGATGTATCTAATAAAATAGCCACTGAATGTATATTTCCCTTTAAGGTACAAAGACATAACTGGAAAGGTGGTCATGCTATGGAAAGCTGGAGAAGTTAAGGATAATATCAGGTTTAGATGTAGGAGGGAAGGCCAAGATTGATTTTACAGTAGGATAAAAGATCGGTACAACCCGATAGGCCAAAAGGCCTGTAGCATGCTGTAGTGTTCTATGTTCTATTAATGGAAAAGGCTTCAGTGTTGTCTAAAGAACAGAAAGTAAGCCAGAGAATTGGGAAAACTTCGTATGTCAGCAGTGGAGGACTAAGAAATTGATTAGAAGAAAACAAACTAGAATATTCAATTGATTCAGTGAGAAACATGAAAACAAACTGTGAAAAAAAACACTTGGGTCCATCTTGAGGTTCATTAATGTGGTCAATTGGGGTCATCTTCCAGAATTCTATAGATTCTGCTGGATGAAATATACGAAGTGTATGTGCATAATTTAAACAAAGGATGACAGTGAATATAATGTGACAGGTGTACCAGGGAAAATGTTAGGGTGTATTATTTAAGGAGTAGTAGAGAGGCAATAAGAGAATAACAGGTGGTTGGGCAGAGTCAACATCGCTCTCTAAGAAATGGAAATTATGTTTGACAAATCTATTATACAGGTTTTTGATATTTTGATCGAGGAAGATAAAAAAAATAGCAGGTATCGATAGATTCATAGAATCATACAATACTACAGTACAGAAACAGCCCTTTGGCCCATTTAGTCTATGCCAAACTATTAATTTGTCTAGTCACATCGCCCTGCACCTGGGCCAGAGCCCTTCATATCTCTGCCATCCATGTATCTATCCAAATTTCTCTTAAATGTGGAAATCAAACCTGTGTCCACCACTTCCCCGGCAGCTCATTTCATACTCTCAGAATGAAGAAGTTTCCCCTCGTCTTCCCTTTGAATATTGCACCTTTCACCCTTAAGTTATGACCTCTAGTTTGAGTCTCACTCAACCTCAGTGAAAAAAGCCTGCTTGCATTTTCCTGTCTATACAACCTCATAATTTGGCATATTTCTATCACATCTCCTCTCATTCTCCTACACACTAGGAAATAAAGTCCTAACCTATTCAACCTTTCCCTATAACTCAGGTCCTCAAGTCTTGGTAACATCCTTGAAAATTTTCTGTGCATTTTTCAATCTTATTGACATTCCTGTAGGTGGGTAACCAGAACTGTACACAGAACTCCAAATTAGGCCTCACCAACATCTTATACAAGTTCAACATAACGTCCCAAGTCCTGTGCTTAATACAGGTTGAGCACCCCACATCGGAAAATCCAAAATCCAAAAAGACTCTGAAATCCAAAATTTCTTGAGCACTGACAAATGGAAATTTCCACAAGACACTGGGAAGGTTCCCAGTTGATGCGCAGGTGTCTGAGATCTCACATATGTAATAAACAGAAGTTAATGAAAATTAGAAAAATACTGCTTCGAGCAAAAATTAAGATCTCGATTGTACATTGAAAGAGTGGATTTGTCAGTGTCGACGTGAACATATGCCGCTCAGTGGTGTGTTGTTGATGAAACATGCAAAGATCTATCTGAAAATTGAAGGTAATTGTGAATATTCAGTAGGTTGGTTGCAGAATTTAAGGAAAAGACACATTATTTTTAAAGATTTGTGGTGATAAAGCATCTGCTGATCACAAAGCAGCAGAGAAATTCACTGATGAGTTTTCCAAGATCGTCTCTCTTGAAAACTGAACACACTGAATGACTGCATCAGAACATATGTATGATGAACAAGTATAAGACAAAGACTGCCTACCAGTAGCTCATAAATTCAGAGTCAGTATTGATGGCAATGCCAAACAACCACTGACTGTCCACCAGGGTGGCCAAGGTACAGATACCATTCTCTGGCTTCTCCCACAAAACCAAGGCAATTTACTATCTCTTTCTGAATGCCAAGCGATTGAACCTATTTGACCAGCTTCCCAAATGGAATCTTATCAAAGACCTTTTCTAAAATCCATGTAGACAACTTCCACTGGCTTGCCTTCATCAACTTTCCTGGTAACTTCCTCAAAAAACTCTATCAGATTGGCTAGACATGAGATATCACCAGCAAAGCCATGTTGACTATCCTAATCCATCCCTTATATATTTGGTCACTTAAAACACCTTTCAAAAACTTAGACACAACTGAGGTTAGGCCTACTAGCCTATAATTTTCCAGCTTATTCTTAGAATCTTTCTTAAACAATGGAACAATATTAGCTATCCTCCAATCCTCTGGCATACCTGCTATGTTACTATGGCTCCAGGCACCACAGTAACGTAGCAGGTAGTGTGACACTATTACAGCTTGGGGTGTTGGATTTCGAAGTTCAACTCTATGTCATCTGTAAGGAGACTGTATGTCCTCCCCGTGAAATTGGTGGGTTTTCTCAGGGTCCACTGGTTTCCTCCCACAGTTCAAAATTTGTATGGGTTAGTAGATGAATTGGTCATTGTCAATTGTCTCATGATTAGTCTCGGTTAAATTGGGGGTTGCTTGGCTGCGCACTTGAAGGGCCAGAAGGGCATGTTCTGCACTGCATCTCCAAATAAAATAAATCATCCATGGCTAATGTCATTTTAAATATCTCTGCTAGGACCCCGGCAATTCCTACACTAGGCTTCCACAGAGTACAAGGGAACGCCTTGTCAAGCCTGTGGATTTAACCACCCTAATTTTCCTCAAGAGAGCAAACACCTCATCCTCTGTAATCTTTATAGGGTCCTGACCTTGCTGCTGCAGTGCCTCACTCTGTGTCCATCTCCGGAGTAAACACAGATGCAAAAAAATCCACTTAGGATCTCCCCCAACTCTTTTGGCTCCATGCATAGATGACCACTCTGATCTTCAACAGGACCAGTGTTGTCCCTTGCTATCCTTTTTCTCTTAGTACTTTATACTTTATTGCCACCAAACAATTGATACTAGAACGTACAGTCATCACAGCGATATTTGATTCTGTGCTTCCAGCTCCTTGGATTACAAATCGATAGTAAATATTAAAAATTTAAATTATATATCATAAATAGAAAATAGAAAAAATATATAGGTATGGAAGTCTTTGGCTTCTCCTTCACCTTGACTGCTAGAGCACCCTAGACCTTCTTTTAGCCCTACTGATTTCCTTTTAAGTGTTCTCTTCTTATACTCCTCAAGTACTTTTTGCTTTTTCCTGCCTATACCTGCTATACACCTCCTTCTTCTTCTTAACTAGGGCCTTATTATTTTTTGAAAACCATTGTTCCCTAACCAAGTACATCTTTGCCAGAAGGTAACCCGTCCTGGCCCACACTTGCCAGATCCTTTCTGATACCACCAAAATTGTCCTTTCTCCACTTTAGAGTCTCAACCCGAGGACCAGACCCAATGGCATTATGATCACTACATGTAAAGTGTTCCTCTACACAAATTTCTGTCAACCTGTCCTTTCTCATTCCCTAATAGGAGATCCAGTATCTAGATGGGCCTTGCTGTATTGATTAAGGAAAGTTTCCTGAACACATTTAACGAAACGCTATCCCACCCAGCCCTTTTACAGTATGGGAATCGCTGTCAGTCTGTGGAAGGTTAAAATCACCTACCATCATAACCTTATGTATTTTGCAACATTTTGCGATCTTTGTATGAATTTGCTCGTCAAAAACCCACTCAATATATAAGTTTGCTGATGACACAATTGTAGGTCATATCTCGGCCAATGATGAGTTTGAGTACAGAGAGGAAATTAAGAACCTGGTGGCATGGTGCGGAGACAATAACCTATCCCTCAACGTCAGCTAGACGGAGGAATTGGTTGTTGACTTCAGAAGGAGTAGCGGACTGCACGACCCAATTTACATCGGTGGTGCACAAGTACAACAGGTCAAAAGCTTTAAATTCCTCAGGGTCAATATCACAAATGACCTGACTTGGTCCAACCAAGCAGAATCCACTGCCAAGAAGGCCCACCAGCGCCTTTACTGCCTGAGA
The DNA here is from genome assembly GCF_030028105.1 of Mobula birostris. NCBI lineage: Eukaryota > Metazoa > Chordata > Chondrichthyes > Myliobatiformes > Myliobatidae > Mobula > Mobula birostris. Next base: position 98,050,404 of record NC_092377.1, read on the forward strand.
AAGCTAAAGAAATTTGGCCTGTCCCCTAAAACCCTCACTAATTTTTATAGATGCACCGTAGAAAGCATTCTTCTAGGGTGCATCACAACCTGGTATGGAAGTTGTCCTGTCCAAGACCGGAAGAAGCTGCAGAAAATGGTGCATATCACACAAACCAATCTTCCGTCCTTGGACTCACTTTACACCGCACGCTGTCGGAGCAGTGCTGCCAGGATAATCAAGGACACAACCCACCCAGCCAACACACTTTTCGTCCCTCTTTCCTCGGGGAGAAGGCTCAGGAGCTTGAAGACTCATACAGACAGATTTGGGAACAGCTTCTTTCCAACTGTGATAAGATTGCTGAACGGATCCTGACCTGGATCTGGGCTGTACCCTCCAAATATCCAGACCTGCCTCTCGTTTTTTTTTTGCACTAACTTACTTTCCCTTTTCTATTTTCTATTTATGATTTATAATTTAAATTTTTAATATTTACTATCGATTTGTAATCCAGGGAGCACGATGCACAGAATCAAATAACGCTGTGATGATTGTACGCTCTAGTATCAATTGTTTGGCAACAATAAAGTGAAGTAAAGTAAAGTAAGACTGTTGGGTGGGCTACAATGTAATTCCATTAATATGGTCGTTTCTTTGCTCGTCAATACTTAGTAAGTATTTTGCATTTGTCTTCACTATGGAAGACACTATCAGAATGTTAGTGTCGGGGGCATAAGTGAGTGTTGTTGCTATTAGTAAGGAGAAGGTTCTTGGGAAGCTGAAAAGTATGAAGGTGGATATGTCACCTAGACCAGATGGACTACACACTGGGGTTCCAAAGGAGGTAGCTAAAGAGATTGTGGAGACATTAGTAAAGGTCTTTCAAGAATCACAAGATTCTAGTATGGTTTCAAAGGACTGAAAAATTGCAAATGTTACTCCACTCTTTAAGGGAGGGAGGCAGATGAAAGGAAGTTATAGGTCAGTTAGCCTGACTTCAGTGGTTGGGAAGATGTTGGCGTCTATTATTAAGGATGAGGTTTTGGTGTACTTGGAGGCACATGTCTTAATAGGCTGAAGTCAGCATGGTTTCCTTCTGGAGAAATCTTGCCTGACAATTCTGCTGGAATTCTCTGAAGAAATAACAGGTGGGATAGACAAAGGAGAGTCAGTTGATGTTGTTTATTTGGATTTTCAGAAGTCCTTTGACAAGGTGCTGCACAAGAGGCTGCTTAACAAACTACAAGCCCATGGTATTACAGGGAAGAAGATAGGCAGACCTGCAGGAGGCAAAAGGTGGGAATAAGGGGGTCCTTTTCTGGTTGGCTGCTGGTGTCTGGTGTTGTAGCACAGGGGTCAGTGTTGAGACTGCTTCTTTTCATGTTATATGTTAATGATTTGGATGAAGGAATTGATGGCTTTGTGGCCGAGTTTGCAGATGATACGAAGGTAGGTGGAAGTGCAGGTAACGTTGAGGAAATTGAAGAAGCAGTGTGTCTGCAGAGAGTCTTAGATAGATTGAGAGAATGGGCAAAGAAGTGCCAGATGGAATATGGTGTAGAGAATTGCATGATCATACAGTTTTGGTAGGAGTAAAGGCGTAAACTATTTTCGAAATGGGGAGTTCTTGCGCAGAATTCCCTAAAAGTTAACTTGCAGGCTGAGTCAATGGTAAGGAAGGCAAATGCAAGGTTAACATTCATTTCAAGTGGACTAGAATATAGGAATAATGATGTAATGCTGAGGCTTTATAAGCATTGATCAGTCTGCACTTAGAGTATTGTGAGCAGTTTTGGGCCACTTATCTAAGAAAAGATGTGCTGGCATTGGAGAGAGTCCAGAGGAGATTCACGAGAATGATTCCAGGATTGGAAGAGTTAACATATGAGGAGTGTTTGGTGGCTTCTGGACTGTATTCACTGGATGGAGATAAGAAGAATGAGCGGGGAATCTCATTGAAACTCTCAAATGTTGAAAGATATAAATAGAGTGGATTTGGAGAGGTTGTTTCCTATAGTAGGGGAGTCTAGGACCAGACGATACAGCTTCAGAATAGAAGACCATCCCTTTAGAATAGAGATGAGGAATCTCTTTTGTCAGGGCACGGTGAATCTGTGGAAGTCATTACCACAGATGGGTGAGCAGGTCAAGTCATTAGGTATACTTGAGGCAGAAGTTGATAGGTTAACATAGAAACATAGAAAACCTACAGCACAATATAGGTCCTACGGCCCACAAAGTTGTGCCAAACATGTCCCTACCTTAGAAATTACTAGGGTTACCCAGAGCCCTCTATTTTTCTAAGCTCCATGTACCTATCCAAAAGTCTCTTAAAAGACCCTCTCGTATCCGCCTCCACCACCGTTGCCGGCAGCCCATTCCACGCACTCACCACTCTCTGCGTAAAAAACTTACCCCTGACATCGCCTCTGTACTTACTCCAAAGTACCTTAAACCTGTGCCCTCTTGTGGCAGCCATTTCAGCCCTGGGAAAATACCTGTGACTATCCACACAATCAATGCCTCTCATCATCTTAAACACCTCTATCAGGTCACCTCTCATCCTCCGTTGTTCCAAGGAGAAAAAGCCGAGTTCACAGGTTATTGATTAATCAGGGCTTCAAGGGTTACAGGGAAGGTCAGAGAATCAGGTTGAGAAGGAAAATAAATTATCCATGATGGAATGGTGGAGCATACTCGATAGGCTGAATAGCCTAGTTCTGTTCCTAATAAAAATAATCATTTTTAGTCCTCAGTTCTACTCATATAGCCTTAGTTATATTGTCTTGTCTGAGAATATGGAGTTGTAATGCCACCCCTCCCCCTTTAATCCCCCTCACTCTATCATGTCTAAAACAACAGAACCCCGGAATATTGAGCTTCCACACCTGTCCCTCCTGCAACCAAGTCTCACTGATTGCTACAATGTCATAATTCCACGTGCTAAACCATGCCCTATTAGCTCATCCACCTTTCCTACAATACTCATTGAACTGAAATATATGCAGCTCAAAACATTAGACCCACCATGCTCAATCTTTTGATTCCTGATTTTGTATGCAGGCTTAACAACATCCTTCCCCACAACCATTCCACTATCTACTCTGGCACTCTGGTGCCTATCCCACTGCAATTCCAGTTTTAAACCCTCCTGCGCAGCATGAGCAAACCTTCCTACAAGGATATTAGTGTCTCTTCAGTTCAGGTGCAAATCATCCCACCTGTACCAGTCCCATCTTCCCAGGAAGAGAGCCCAGTGATTCAAAAATATGAAGCCTTCCTGTACCATTTCCTTAGCCACATGTTCAACTGTATGATCTTCCTGTTTCTGGCTTCACTAGCGATGTTCCCTTCAAGGTGTGTGCATGTGCACACGTACACATTTGTTGCTACTAGCACACAAAAGGTTGTCACTTTGTTGGCATGTTCAGTATATTTCAAGATCATACACAATCACATTTTTTTTCCTGGTTTCTGATGCGGACGACGTTGATAATGTGGAGTTTGTGATGATTTGTCTGCAGATTTTAGAACTGATTTATTTATACTGCTTTTATTGAAGCGCAAAAGAACTGTTAGTTCATTCAAAGCGGAATGGCTTAATGAAGCAGGAGAAACTGCTACACCAAAAGCTCATGAGGTCAAGGACATGTACTGTAGGTATGAGAAATAATTATATACAATAGAGAAACTGGAGTTAGTTACGTGTATTGTCATGAAGCAAAGTTGCAGGAGAATTTGCAAGTGGGAAGAAGTGAAGTGATTTGGAAACTTGACTTTTTAAATTAGATTAGATTAGCTTAGATTCAACTTTATTGTCATTGTGTTGAGTACAAATACAAAGCCAATGAAATGCATTTAGCATCTGACCAGAAATGCAAAGAATAGTGTTGTTTACAAAATAACTGCGAATAAAAAAAATGCATTTCTACAAATGCTACAGCACACAAATATAAAAGTACTGAGACAGTACAATATGGGTGCAATACTGCTTAGCGCTGTGATGAGAGGTTCAGCAGGGTCACAGCCTCAGGGAAGAAGCTCTTCCTGTGCCTGCTGGTGCGGGAGTGGAGGCTCCTGTCGCGCCTACCGGATGGGAGGAGAGTAAAACGTCCATGGTTAGGGTGAGATGTATCCCTGATAATTCCTTCTGCCCTGCCCAGGCAGTGTTTATGGTAGATGTTCTCAATGGTGGGCAATTGGGTGCTGATAATCCGCTGGGCAGTTTTGACCACATGCTGGAGTGCTTTGCGGTCCGATACGGGACAATTGCCATACCGCACTGAGATGCAGTTGGTGAGTATGCTCTCAATGGTACAGCGGTAAAAGTCCATCAGGGTCCTGGGACAGAGGTGAGCTTTCTTCATGCTCCGCAGGAAATAAAGCGTCATTTAGCAAACAAATCACATATGGACGGTGTGCAAAAGCTCCAGCGAGAAAATCCTTCACTACCCCCTACGTATGCTTTGTGAGAGTGCAGATGAACGAAAGTGAAAACAATCAAAGTTTTTATTGACAGTCATTTTATTTCTTTTGAACAGTAACCAACAAACTGGACTTGGAAGTTTTCTATCCTTAGAATAGCTTCAGGTTGACTTCCACTTAAAAATTCAGTGTGCACATGTTGTCAATAGGCAAATATTTGGGTCCCCTAATCAAGGAATCCCTATTAATACAGCTCACCTCTTCTCCCTCCTTTGCTCTGAGCTACAGAGCCAGACTCAATGCCAGAGACCTGACCACTGTGGCTTTCCTCTGACAGGTTATCCCCCCACAACAGTATCCAAAGTGGTATACCTGTTATTGAGGGGAACAGCCACAGGGGTATGCACTGGCTGCCTATCCCCTTTCCTCCTCCTGACAGTCATGCAGTTACCTGTATCCTACAGCTTGGGAGCAACTCCTTCTCTGTATCACTTGTCAGTCAACTCCTTAGCCTCCTGAATGACCCTGAGTTCATCCAGTTCCAGCTCTAATTCCTTAACACGGTCTGAAAGAGGCTGCAGCTGGAGGTACTTTTTGCAGGTGTGGTCATCAGGGACACTGGAAGTCTCCCCACTTCCCCGCATTCCAGTATCCTGTCTGGCATCCCCAGTACTCTAACTGTGCAATACAAATGAAAGAAAACTAAATGAAAAAGTATTCTACCTGCAGCTTCTGCTCCTCCTCACTGAGGCCTCTACGTGCTAAAGCCTCAACTCCCCACTCTAACACTGGTCTACTTACACAATAGCCACTCTGCTTAAACCTAATGTCTCTGTATTGGCCCTTGGCAAATGCTCAATCATGCTCTGTCCAACATTTCACAGGAAACAGTGGTGCACGGAATACCCCGACTGCCCCTGCCTACTTCTTTTGAAATCCAACATCTCCAAGGGTACTGTGGTGTGCAGAATGTCTTTACTGCCCCCACTCACTTCTTTTGAAATAACTGGATAACTGGAATCAGAGGTCTCTTAAGGAATATAGAATGTGTAAAGATTAAAGAGGTTTCCATGTTGTTTTATAAGTATATCAGGAGTAAGAGGATAGTTAGGGGAAAGATTGGGTCCCTTCAAGCATCACAGGAGTAATCTGTATGTGGAGCCAGGGGAAGTGATCAGCATCCTAAATTAATATTTGCCATCTGTTGTTACCTTCAATAATGACATGGAAGATAGTAAGTTGGGGGAGGGAAGCATGAAGAAGGAAGAGGTGCTATACGAGGGGTGATTGATAAGTTCATGACCTAAGGTAGAAGGAGTCAATTTTAGAAAACCTAGCACATTTATTTTTCAACATAGTCCCCTCCTACATTTACACACTTAGTCCAGCGGTCGTGGAGCATACGGATCCCTTCTTTGTAGAAGTTGGCGTCTTGGGCCTCCAGAAAGTGGTCCACAGCAGGGGTAATTGATAAGTTCGTGGCCTAAGGTAGAAGGAGATGAGTTATACAGCTCTTGTTACATGCACATGCAGTTCAACTCTTTGAGTGATTATGCAGAAAGTTTGAAGTTAATAACTCACCGGAAGACAAGCTGGAAGGCCTTTGTCTGCAGCTGACCCAGAGCAAGATCAGGAAATGCTGTGCACTTGCAGAAAGATGACTCTTTGACAACATCCCATGTACAATAAATCTAAAGACTATGCCACTCAAGGACTTATGCTAATGTTATTTTGTGATTGTATGTGCTATCATAATGATACATACCGTGTACTGTGTGTGACTCTACTGTGTTTTGCAGTTTGACCCCAGAGGAATGATGTTTCATTTAACTGTATACACATGCATGGTTGAATGGCAATTAAACGTGAATTTGAACTTGCAGTAGCTGGAGCTCTGATGTATAGGTGAGATGCCAGCACCCTGGTGGATAGATGATGCTTTTCCATTATTTTAGAAGGGCAGCAGAAATAAGCCAGGTAACTACAGGTCAATTAACACTGAACAAAATTCTAAAGAGTGAGGCTTAATGTATATTTGGAAAGACAGGGGTTGAATAGAGATAGTCTGCGTGGCTTTGTGTGGTGGAAATCCTGTCTCACTAATTTAAGTTTAATGAAGAGGTGTATAAAGGTGGAGTGGTAGATGTTACCCGTTTGGACTTCAGTGAGTCATTTGACAAGGACCCACATGATTGGCTGGGCCAGTTTAAGGTACATGGGATACATGTAGATAGTAAGCTGGCGAATTGGATTCACACTTGGCTTGGTAATAAGCAGGGAGTAATGGGGAAAGGATGTTTTTCTGATTAGAAGTCTGAGATCACTGATGTACTATAAGACCATAAGACACAGGCCCACTGAGTCTGCTCCACTATTCCATCATGGCTGATTTATTATCCCTCTTGACCCTATTCTCCCGCGTTCTCCCCGCAACCTTTGACACTATTACTAATCATGAACATATCAACCTCTACTTTAAATATACCCAAATGACTTGTGTTCAACAGCCATCTGTGGCAATGAATTCAACAGATTCATCATGCATGGGCTAAAGAAGTTTCTTATCTCTGTTCTAAAGGGACATCATTCTATTGTGAGTCTGTTCCCTATGGTTATAGACTCCCTCAATATAGAAAACATTCTTTGCATGTCCTGTCTATCTAGTTCTTTCAAATTTCAATAGATTTCAATGAGGTCCAAGTTCAAAAACTTCAAAGTTCAAAGTAAATTTATTATTGAAGTACATATATGTCACCATAGACAACCCTGAGATACAGTTTCTTGTAGGCATACTCAATAAATCTATAATAGAATCAATGAAAGACCGCACCAATTTGGGCATTCAACCAGTGTGCAAAACACAACAAACTGTGCAAGTACAAAAAGAAAGAAATAATAATAATCATACATAAGCAATAAATATCAAGGACATGAGATGTGGAGCTCATGAAAGAGAGTCTCATCACTCTTCATCCCTCATTCTGTTAAACTCCAGCAAGTGCAGGCCCAAAGCCATCAAGCACTCGACGTACATTAGCTTATTTTGGCTGGGAAATTCTTGTGAATCTCCTCTAGAATCTCGCCATTGCCAGCACATCCTTTCTTAGATAATATGCCCTGAATAGCTCACAATGCTCCCTATGTATTCTGACCAATGCCTCATCAATTACACCCTTGCTTTGCTGTACAACAACTATTGGTGCTGTGACCCTCATCATTTGTGACATGAGTAGTGACTTACTGGATGTAGAAGGTATGACTAGTAACTTTGTCAGTGGCATGAAATTTGGTGGTATTGTGAATGGTGAGGGAAACACAGCAGGAGAAGATCAGATAGAAAGTTGTTTAGAGTATTGGCAGATGTAATTAATCCTGACAAGTAAAAGGTGATGAATTTAGGAAGTCATATAGATGGGAGGGCATATACAGTGAATGGTATGGCACTGAGGAACGTTGATAAACAGAGAGATCTTGGGATGCAAGTCCATAGTTCCCACAAAGTGACAATACAAATAGATATGGTGGCGAAGAAGGCCTGCAGCAAAATTGCCTTCAGGCCACAAATTATAAAAGTCTGGTTGGATCATTGGGTGGAACAGTTGGAATCCTGTGTCCAACTCTGCTCACCACTCTAAAGGAAAGACATGGTTGCACCAGAGAGACTGCAGAAGAAGTTCATCAGGATGTTGTCTGGATTTAAGTACTTCAGTTATGGGGAGAGATTGGATAGGCTGAGTCTGATTTCCGAGAAGCGAAGGAGGCTGAGGGGCATAGAAAAGGTAGATTATTTTCCTAAGGTAGAGGTATCAAAAACAAGAGGGCATTGATTTAAAGTGAGAGGAAGGAGATTTAAAGGGAATACGCTGGCAAGGCTGTTTTACGCGGAGGGTAGCTGTTATCTGGAACCTGCTGCCAGAGGAAGTGGTGGAATCAGATGTAATCAATACATTTAAGTGGCAGACAGTTAAATAGGCATGGGTTAAAGGGTATGGGCTTAATTCAGACAAATGGGAGTAGTATAGAGGGATTTAAAAATGGTCAGCATGGATGTGGTGCACTGAAACATCCGTATCTGTGTTTAACAAACTGTGTAATTGTGATGGATGTTTAGAACACTCCATGAAAAGGTGATAGAAGTTGACCCCATTAGGGAACGTTGCATGCATTAAGACTGAGAAATTTTCAATGTTATGGACAGAAAACAAAGTCACTCCTTTGAAGAAGCTGCAACAATATAAAGAGCCAAATGGGCTCTTTTTGAGTTATTGGATTTTATTGTTCTATGATCAGATAGAAGAAGTATTTCCCGTTTCATATCTGCTACATAAGATAATATTAGTTGACATGTCAGGATGGATCTGAAAGCTGGTTCCTGATGAAGGCAGAGAGAAAGGCTGGATGTTGGTTATAAACGGCAAGGATATGAGAAGAAGTGGTCTTCAGGGAGCTATAGAGCATGTTAATAATAGAAGGTTACAATGATAAGACATACACAGTGCACTACTGAAGTCTGATATTCCCAGAGGAAGGTGGAATGGAGCAACAGTGAAAGGCTGTGTACAAGGCTGAATCAGAGATGATTGAGGCTTTGCAGAGAAAACCTACAGAACAAGTTAACAGCTTTCAGGCTGTTGTAAAAACGATTAGAGAAAAGAACTGGTTGTTATTTGTCTCTTGACTGCATTTTGTGGCACAGTTGTTGAACAGTTGAGGGTATGGTCCAGGGTGGGTCGATAGGACTTGGCAGAATAAAAAATTTGACATGGACTAGATGGGATGAAGAACCTGTATTATGCTGTAGTGCTCCGTGACTCTATGACTATCTGAAAATCCAGCAAGAGGTAAAAAGGAACAACCCCACCCTGGACCTAACAGGCATGTTGACCAATCCTTGCAACTTTATCCTTGTTGGTCTTCTCCCTCCTTATTCATTTCGAGAGGACTGGAATATAAAAGCATGGGATGTAAGGCTTTATAAGGCATTGGTCAGACTGCACTTGCTGTACTGTCAGCAGTTTTGGACTCCTTATCTAGGAGAGGATGTGCTGGCATTAGAGAGAATCATGAAAATGATCCCGAGAATGAAAGGGTTAATGTATGAGGTGCATTTGATGGCTCTGGGTTTGTACTCACTGGTCTTTAGAACAATAGGGGTGTCTCATTGAAAACTATCATGCATTGAAAGGACTAGAAAGAGTAGACCCAGAGACAATGTTTTCTTTAGTGGAAGTGTCTAGGACCAGAGGGCACAGCCTCAGAATAGAACAGAGATGATAAGGAATTTCTTTAGCCAGAAGGTGGTCAATTTGTGGAGTTAATTGCCACAGATAGCTGTGGAGGCCAAGTCATTGGGTGTATTTGAAGCAGAAGTTGATAGAGTAGGGGTTCAAAGGGTACAAGGAGAAGTAGGGAGAATGGAGTTGAGAGGGATAATAAATCAGCCATGATGGAATGGCAGAGCAGACTCAATGGGCCAAATGGCCTAATTCTGCTCCCAAGTCTTACGGTCATGTTCTTCTAACAGATCTTGTCACCTCCTTGAAGAAGTGCAATGTACCCAGCAACATGTGGGAACCTCTCGCCCGTAGCTACTCAAAGTCTAAAGCTGCATCTGGGATGCTACCTAGAACCACATGGTCATGCATCAGGAGCACATGGAAGGCCTGTGTAAGTGAAGAGGGGAACATATGATCTCACAAGCTGCTCCTTCAGCCATCCTCTGTCCCAGCTGCGGATGACTTTAACATCATTATCCACTTCAGGACCCTTAAAACCTGGGTAGAAGCGAGTAAACCTCAGTCCCGAGGGATCACTTGAGACTTCTGCTTCACTTTTTATGAAATCACTATGTTTCTCCAATGCTAGCCTCTTGCTCATCATCAGTTGTTTACCATATGAAGATCATTTTGAGCTGCCTTGGTCCTCAACCCTGGTATTCTATGTCCTTTAACCCTGTCTCTGCTCTTTAAAGACACTTACAACATTACTCACTGTCTAAGTTTTTAGTCCTCAGTCCTCACTTTTCCTTAAAATGCTCAGTGTCAAATTTTGTTTGATTATGCTCTTGTGGGGAAGTGTCTGGGGATGTTTTTAACCACATAAAAGACGTGATAAGAAGGAGTTGATGTTGATGTTGACCAAACATGGAATGGCACTAACACTAGAAAGATATTGTCTGAAAGAACAGAAGAGAGCAAAGGAAGGTAGAGAGACGATGAAGAGATGAAACTAAACAAAAAAGTTTCTGACAGTTTATTCAAAGGAACAATAGAATATATCCAACTCCACTTGTACAATACACTAGCCAATGTGTGTTTAAAAAAAAATAACATATCCCAAATTATGACAGTCTGTGTTATTTAAAATCCCCATGGATGAAACCGTTGCCTTCGCCATGAAGAAAGTATTAGCAGTTGTGAAGGGAAACTTGCATGAATCATTCATATTGAATTCATTAATCATTTACATTCAGCTGTCGTGCATTTTGTTCAACAGAATACAATACAGCACTGTGACCTTTAACTATAGTTTCAAACAAGGCAACTGTAAGGTCAATCCATACTCTTCCACTGTTTCTGATGTATACATAGTGGTGAAGTGCACACAGTATCTGGGAGACATTCCATTTTGTATTATATCATGCTGATAACTCAACCCTTTGTGCAGTACTTTGCCACAACTGCTTTATCTTATTTTTATAGTTAATTGATAAAATGTCCAGACTAGGCATAAAACAAATGAAGAACAAGCTAATAGTAGTGCATCATTTTGCTTTTTTGTTTAATAAATTCAAATCTATTTATATTAACATACGAAATTGGTTACTTGGGACACAGATGCAGTAAGCATGCTTCCTCTTAATTAGAAATCGTTGTTAAACAAACTGAAGTGCAAAAGAAAACTTACAAATGATAGTTTAAAGGAAGTCTCTTAAATGCTGTTTTGACCACAAAGCCTATAGAGCTGAAGTACATTTGGGCCCCTTTTTCACATAGTGAAATGCTGTAGCAAGGCCTAAACATTCCTCAAACAGCAGCCAGTGGCTGACTCAAAGTTTAATTTCTGGCCTCCTTTCACTTTATCAGTATTCTTGAAAATAATTTTATTCAGTCAGATACAGATTCAGATTAATTTATTTATCGTTTGAAGAATACATCTCACGATGCTCTGAACACATCATCAGTGATGTAGCCTGGGGTCATCAGATGTTTCGGGTCTTTCAACATTAGACACCCTCACCCTGGCTACCCAGCCACTGCTGATCAAGCCTAGACTTGTGTTCAGGAAGCATATTCTGCATGTCCCCATGGACTTGTTCTCTTCATTCAGTACCATCTTGGGGTGTTTTCTGCTGCCTTGGCGAGCTCAGCACGGGTGCATGAAGCAGCACCAGTGTAGTGGAGGAAGAGTTGTGAAATATAAGAAGGAAAGGCTTCAAACATGCACTGTTCCACACAGCTAATGAAGAGACATGCATTGTTGGGCCCCATGCAGGTGTCCATGGCTACCCCTCGAGTCTGGAGAAAGTGGGAGGAACCGAGGGAAAAATTGTTTAGGGTTGTTTCAAAAAATCAGATACAATATTGACAGAAAATTCCTTCATATTTTGTAATTTTGTTCATTTATCAGATTATGTTACATGTTCCTGTATAATTTTTCTGACATCTTTTTACTGCATATTTCAAACCTGCCAAATTATTTGTGAACACCGAAATAAAGAGTGTGTATTGCTCTAATATGGTGGCACAAATAAGAATGATTTAAGTGATTAAACCATACACTTAATTGTTTTAATGGAGTTAGAATGCCGGAGATATCCTGTAGGTTCCACACAAACTAAATCTTCAGTTTAGTTACTCATCATCAGTAATGGGAAAATGTTGTCTAATAGTTTATCAACAAGTTCCTAAAGCGGGAGACAGGGAAGGGAACAAAAGCTGGTGGGGTGGGTGGAGGGGGGGGGTCTGATGTCTGAGTTTTGATGACAAAGGGGGTGTCAGTGCAAAGCAAAGGGTGATAATGGATCTGGAGAAGAAGATAATTGCAGAACCATTACCAGTTTTTAGTCTGAAATTATTGACTTTTTTTTAGTCCAGAAAATCCTAAAGTATCCAATGAAAAGATAGTGTGAAAATTGATAAACTTCTCTTGAGGTTCACTGGAAAAGATGGAGAGGCTGAGCAGAGAGGGGTCTGGCAGGATCGCAGTAGTGAAAGATTCACGCACTCTGTCACATTTGTTGATCAAGCTGAGATTGATCTTGGGTACCCAGTCTACGTGTGGTCTTTTCAAGGCAGGGCAAACTAAATCATAAGCAGCAAATGCAGTGAGTTAAATTGAAACAAGAATATTTAAGTAATTGTTTAACCCAATGCCCTTACTGATTGGACTAACACCTTTGGTTTCCTATACTGTCTCATTGAATAGCAGCTCTTCTTTTAGATGCTACTTTACAGCCCTCTATACTCAGCACTGAATAAATTGCATGTTATTTATTTATTTAGAGACACAGCACGGAATAGGCCTTCTAGCCCTTCAAACCCCACCGCCCAGCAACTTCCGATTTAATCCTAGCCTAATCATGAGACAATTTACAATGATCAATTAACCTTCTAACCGGTACACCTTTGGACTGTGGGAGGAAACTGGAGGACCAGAGAAAATCCATGCATTCCACAGGGAGGACGTACGGACTCCTTACAGGTGATCTCAGATTTGAACTCCAAACTCCATTGCCCCAAGCTGCAAAGTAATCACGTTAACTGCTACGACACCATGGTGCCCATTTTGATTACATGCACTGCTCTTTCTCTGTAACTGCAACACTATATTCTGCACTTGGCTTTTCTTTTTACCACCTCAATGTACTTACGTATGACATGATCTTTCTGGATGGCATGCAAAACAAACGCTTTTCACTGTATCACCATTCATGTGATAATAATAAACCAGCACTAATAAATCTTCTCAGATGACGGATGCTGTCTCATATTTTCTGATAATAAATGTGGTATTGGTTGTGCTATTCTTATAACTCCTGTAGATCCATTGATTGATTCTTTTCATGACCCATTGGTTTCCCTTTTACTTTACAATATTTTCCTTTGTTACTTCATCCCTCCTTATAACCCCATCTCTTCTTGCTTGTATTCTATCAGCCAATTACCCTTTTATATTTTTTCCTCTCCCCTCTCTTCCTGGCAGGTACAAATCTAAATTGGAAAGCTAATTTTGTTTATCTCCTCACCACATACCAACATTTTCTGTTTTCATTTCACATTTTTAGTATTTGCAATGGCTTTGCAAATAATTATTTTCAGTCAGGATTGATTTAACTGGGTATCATGTCTTTCCATTGGGATAACTGACATGCTTCCTAAGCTTGCCTCAATCTTTGCACATAACCATAAGACATAGGAGCAGAATTAGGCCATTCATCCCATTGCCGCTGCCATTCAACCATGGCTATTCTTGGCAGAATTTCAGCTGGTGGTGAGGAGGCGTACAGGAGTGAGGTAGTTCAGCTGGTTGAGTGGTGTTGCAACAACAACCTTGCGCTCAATGTCAGTAAGACCAAGTAATTGATTGTGGACTTTAGGAAGGGGAAGTCGAGGGAACACACCAGTCCTCATTAAGGGATCAGCAGTGGGAAGAGTGAGTAGTTTCAAGTTCCTGGGAGTCACCATCTCTGGAGATCTTTCCTGGGCCCAGCATATTGATGCAATTACAAAGAAGGATCGATATGGGCTATATTTTGAGGTGACTTGGTATGTCACCAAAGATTCTCAGAAATTTCTACAGATGTACTGTGGGGAACATTCCAACTGGTTGCATTACTGTCTGGTATGGAGGGGCCAGGATGGGAAAAAGCTGCAGAAAGTTGCAAAGTCAGGCAATAACGTTATGGGCACTAACCTCCTATGCATCAAGGACATCTTTGAAAGGCAATGCCTCAAAAAGGCTGGATCCATTATGAAGGACACCCATCAGCCAAGAAATGCCCTCTTCTCATTGTTACCATCAAGGAAGAAGTACATACAGGAGCCTAATGACACACATTTGACATTTTGGAACAGTTTCTTCTCTTCCGCCATCAGATTTCTGCATGGACAATGAGCCTAGGAACACTACCTCACGATTTTCGTTGCTCTTTTTGCACTACTTATTTAATATTGTATGTATATTAAATAATACATTTCTTCTTCTAAATAATAGTTTTTTAAAATTCTGATTCTGATGACTGATTTATTTTCCCTCTCAGTCCTATTCTCTTGCCTTATCCTCGTAACCTTTGATGCCTTAACTAATCCAGAAGCTATCAAACTCTGTTTTAAACGTTGGTATCGGTTTATTATTGTCACATGTACCAAGATTCAACACAAAGCTTGTCTGGCATACTATTTATACAGATCAAATCATTTCATACTGAGCTAGAATAAGGTAAAACAATATTCTTAGAGACAGCATTTAGATTTAAAAGAATAGACCAATTATAATAGAGGTAATGAGTGGATCTGCGGGAAGCAGCCCACAACAAGTAACCACACTCTGGCGTCATCTTACTACAGAAGTATACCCAGTAACTTGGCCTCCCCAGCTGTCTGAGGCAATGAGTTCCACAAATTCACCACCCTCTGGCTAGAGAAATTCCTCAACCATGTTCTAATTTCTTTCTATTCTGAGGCAGTGCCCTTTAATCCTAGACTCTCCCACTATTGGAAACATCTCCCCATGTCCTTTTCATATTCAGTAGGTTTCAATGAGATTCCCCTCCTCATTCTTCTAAGCTCAAGCAAATACAAGCCGAGAGTCATCAAACGCTCTTCATAGATTGAACCTTTCATTCCTGGTATCACTCTTGTAAATCTCCTCTGGACCTCCTCCAATGCCAGCCCATCCTTTCTTACATATGGGGCTCAAAACTGCTCACAATACTCCAAGCACAGTCTGACTAATGCCTTATAAAGCCTCAAAATTACATCCTTTCTTTTATATTTCAGTCCTCTTGAAAAGAATGCCAAAATTACATTTGCCTCCTTAGCACCGACTCAACCTGAAAGTTAACTTATAGATAATCCTGCACGAGGACTCCCAAGTCCTTTTGTACCTCTGACTTCTGAATTTTGTCCCTATTTAAAAAATAGTCTACGCTTTTATTTCTTCTATCATAGTATATGACCGTACACTTTCCTAAACATATTCCATCTGCCATTTCTTTGCCCATTCTCCTAATCTGTTGAAATCTTTCTGTAGACTCTCCTCAACACTACCTGTCCCTCCATCTATCTATCATCTGAAAACTTGGCCACAAAGCCATCAATTCTTTCATCTAAATCTGTGACATGTAATGTGAAAAAAGTGGTCCCAACACCAATCCCTGAGGAACACCAGGTCAGTGGCTACCAACCAGAAAAGACCTCTATAGGTGATTTACCTATCTTCAGACCCTTAAGCTTCCCAAGCGCCTTCTCCTTAGTAATAGCAACAACACTCACTTCTACCCCAACACTCTTGAATTTCTGACATACTGCTAGTGTAGCCTTCACAGTGAAAACTGGTGCAAAATACTTACTCAATCCATCCATCATTTCTTTGTCTCCATTAGTCCCTCTCCTGCATCATTCTTACCTCTCTTTTATCTGAAAATAAACTATTTGCATCCTTATTTGTTTTGTTGGCTTGCTTGCCCTCATATTTCGTCTCTTCTCTCTAATGCTTTTGCTATATTTTATGTCCTCTCTTGCCTTTATGGGAACCAGCCTGCTTTCTATGTGTTTGGTTGACTGGGCATCCCAGCATGATACAAGACACAAGATTCAAGATTAAAGTTAATTTGTCACGTGCACATCAACAAGTGTAGTGAAATGCGTCGTTTGCGTTAACAACCAACACACCCGTGGGCGTGCTGGAGAAGCCCACAAGTGTCGCCATGCATTCCAGCGCCAACAGAGCATGGCCAGAGTGCCAGAACACAGAACAAAACAACAACTGCAAAAACAAGCCCAGTCGTTCCCATCCATCCACACACAGACACAGTTCTTTAGCCCCAAGACAGGTCTCCAGCTTCCAACGGGCACAGACTTGGGCCTGTAGACACAGGGCTTTGACCTCCCCAGTGGATATGTAGAGATACAGTTTCTTGAGCATGATTGAGATGGTTAAAATCAGTATTACAGAGGTCCTAGCAGGCATCTATATCCAAGTATGAGGAAACTCAGTTGAAAGGTGTACCTGCTAGTAGGTTAATTGGTATTGTAAATTGTCATGATTAGGCTAGAATTGGAATCGGTTCATTGGGCTAGAAGAAGCTGTTTTGCACTGAATCTCCAAATAAATAAATAAATAACTGCTTAATTTGAATTCAAGCAGGGTTTTAAAAAATACAATGAGTTACCTATCTGAATGAGCACATTACCAGCTGTGAATCTCTTACAGAATCAATAAACTCTTTGTTCTGAATCTTAACACTGCTCCTGTGCTGTGGAGATCAAAACAGTCCTGTGCCATTGCTCTGTTGAACCTTGGTATCCATCGTCTCCTTCACAAACTAACTCCTAGACGTAACAGTCGCTGTCATCATACTTACCCACCAGGAGGAGAGCTTGCCTTAATTGTTCTGTGTCAAGGACTGAATGGTCCTTAACAACCACAAACACTTCTTTTAGAAAGCATGGTTTAGCAGGAGAGCATGTCTGAGTGGTCAGCTGAACATAACTAAGCAACATTAACGATTTGCATCAATCTTCCACAATTGCAAGTCAAATCCAGTCTATTGACAGCTTCACCTATTAAAGGAAATGCTACCTTGTGTCCTTGTTTATTGATGTGTGCAGAATAGATTAGAAATCTATCAGATTGATTCACTTTCTAACCATATCAGTATGTACAGATATCAGTGTTGCTGCTGAAGTGTTACACAAAAAGTGAAAGGAGGGAAATCTGAAACAGGCCGTTTCAGTTTCCAGGAGCACTCTGTACATGACATTATTGATTGGAGATGAGGCTGATAAACAGCTGATAAATAATGTGTGGCTATCCAAACAAGATAAAGCATTAGGTTGAATTATATTTACCTCTTGACAGGTTGGCTCTGACTTCAGCACCTGTGCATTAAGACATGAAAAATAGCGATGGCCTGGATGTCACACATCACAATCTCTGTTCTCCCTCTACACCAGTGGAGTCATTAGCTGAGCTGGAAGATGAGATACATATTTAATCTGGTCTCCCAGCTTTACTCCAGTCATTTCAATGAATTTTTTAAAATTTAGAGATACAACACAGTAACAGGCCCTTCCGGCCTAATTACATCCATGTGACCAATTAGCCTACTCTCAGTCTGAGGCCTCTGTCGGTCAGAGTTCAGCATGGATATTGCATCCTAGCTGTGTAGATACGCAAGCCTGGGCAGTACGATATAGAAACATAGAAACATAGAAAATAGGTGCAGGAGTAGGCCATTCGGCCCTTCGAGCCTGCACCGCCATTCAGTATGATCATGGCTGATCATCCAACTCAGAACCCTGTACCAGCCTTCCCTCCATACCCGCTGATCCTTTTAGCCACAAGGGCCATATCTAACTCCCTCTTAAATATAGCCAATGAACTGGCCTCAACTGTTTCCTGTGGTAGAGAATTCCACAGATTCACCACTCTCTGTGTGAAGAAGTTTTTCCTAATTTCGGTCCTAAAAGGCTACCCCTTTATCCTCAAACTGTGACCCCTCGTTCTGGACTTCCCCAACATTGGGAACAATCTTCCTGCATCTAGCCTGTCCAATCCCTTTAGGATTTTATACGTTTCAATCAGATGCCCCCTCAATCTTCTAAATTCCAATGAGTATAAGCCTAGTTCATCCAATCTTTCATCATATGAAAGTCCTGCCATCCCAGGAATCAATCTGGTAAACCTTCTTTGTACTCCCTCTATGGCAAGGATGTCCTTCCTCAGATTAGGGGACCAAAACTGCACACAATACTCCAGGTGTGGTCTCACCAAGGCCTTGTACAACTGCAGTAGTACCTCCCTGCTCCTGTACTCGAATCCTCTTGCTATAAATGCCAGCATACCATTCGCCTTTTTCACCGCCTGCTGTACCTGCATGCCCACTTTCAATGACTGGTGTATAATGACACCCAAGTCTCGTTGCACCTCCCCTTTTCCTAATCGGCCACCATTCAGATAATAATCTGTTTTCCTGTTTTTGCCACCAAAGTGGATAACTTCACATTTATCCACATTAAATTGCATTTGCCATGAATTTGCCCACTCACCTAACCTATCCAAGTCACCCTGCATCCTCTTAGCATCCTCCTCACAGCTAACACTGCTGCCCAGCTTCGTGTCATCCGCAAACTTGGAGATGCTCCATTTAATTCCCTCATCCAAGTCATTAATATATATTATAAACAACTGGGGTCCCAGCACTGAGCCTGCCATTCTGAAAAGGTCCCGTTTATTCCCACTCTTTGCTTCCTGTCTGCCAACCAATTCTCCATATGGAGAGGAAGCTGTTGCCCATGTAGCAAGCTCCCCCTCTCCATGCAACTGATGACACCAAAGGAATAGCAGAGACCGATACAGTTTGGTACCAGCGGTGTCGCAGGAGTTGCCAGTCAGCATTGAACTCAATATAGGACTGCCTTAGGGACTCCAGCTCTGGATTTCTCCCTCAGGGTTTACTCTTGAAGCCTTCCCAATGAGTGGGTATAGCCAAAAGACAGCGGAGGCTTGAGATCAAGGGTTTTTCTTCTCCTAGATGAGCTGCCAACCACAGGTGACAAGCCCCATCTGCCCGAAGTCACTGGTGTTAAGGCGCCAGTAATCCACCTTTGCCCCTTCTCTTGTTAGTAGAAACGGTTCCACTGGGCTTAGTAACCAAGCCACACGTGAAGGCCAGGAGCTGGACTTGGTTGTCAGAGGCTATTCGAGGCACACGCCGGTAGGAGCTTTTACATAGAAACATAGAAACGTAGAAAACCTACAGCACAATACAGGCCATTCGGCCCACAAAGTTGTGCCAAACATGTCCCTACCATAGAACTTACTAGGGTTACCCACAGCCCTCTATTTTTCTAAGTTCCATGTACCTATCCAAAAGTCTTTTAAAAGACCCTATCGAATCCGCTTCCACCACTGTTGCTGGCAGCCCATTCCACATACTAGCCACTCTCTGCGTAAAAAACTTACCCCTGACATCTCCTCTGTACCTGCTCCCAAGCATCTTAAACCTGTGCCCTCTTGTGGGAGCCATTTCAGCCCTGGGAAAAAGCCTCTGACTATCCACACGATCAATGCCTCTCATCATCTTCTACACCTCTTTCAGGTCACCTCTCATCCTCCATCACTCCAAGGAGAAAAGGCCGAGTTCACTTAACCTGTTTTCATAAGGCATGTTCCACATTCCAGGCAACATCCTTGTAAATCTCCTCTGCACCTTTTCTATGGTTTCCACATCCTTCCTGTAGTGAGGCGACCAGAACTGAGCACAGTACTCCAAGTGGGGTCTGAACAGTGTCCTATGCAGCTACAACATTACCTCTCGGCTCCTAAATTCAATTCCACTATTGATGAAGGCCAATACACCGAATGCCTTCTTAACTACAAATTCAGCCTGCGCAGCTGCTTTGAGTGTCCTATGGACTTGGACCCCAAGATCCCTCTGATCCTCCACATTGCCAAGAGTCTTGCCATTAATGCTATATTCTGCCATCATATTTGACCTACCAAAATGAACTACCTCACACTTATCTGGCTTGAACTCCATCTGCCACTTCTCAGCCCAGTTTTGCATCCTATCAATGTCCTGCTGTGACCTCTGACAGCCCTCCACACTATCCACAACACCCCCAACCTTTGTGTCATCAGCAAATTTACTAACCCATCCCTCCACTTCCTCATCCAGGTCATTTATAAAAATCACGAAGAGTAGAGGTCCCAGAACAGATCCCTGAGGCACACCAATGGTCACCGACCTTCATGCAGAATATGACCCGTCTACAACCACTCTTTGCCTTCTGTGGGCAAGCCAGTTCTGGATCCACAAAGCAATGTCCCCTTGGATCCCATGCCTCCTTACTTTCTCACTAAGCCTTGCATGGGGTACCCGATCAAGTGTCTTGCTGAAATCCATATACACTACATCTACTGCTCTTCCTTCATCAATGTGTTCAGTCACATCCTCAAAAAATTCAATCAGGCTCGTAAGGCGTGACCTGCCCTTGACAAAGCCATACTGACTATTCCTAATTATATTGTACCTCTCCAAATGTTCATAAATCCTGCCTCTCAGGATCTTCTCCATCAACCTACCAACCACTGAAGTAAGACTCACTGGTCTATAATTTCTTGGGCTAACTCTACTCCCTTTCTTGAATAAGGGAACAACATCCACAACCCTCCAATCCTCCGGAACCTCTCCCGTCCCCATTGATGATGCAAAGATCAATGCTAGAGGCTCAGCAATCTCATCCCTCGCCTCCCACAGTGTCTTGGGGTACATCTCATCCGGTCCCGGCAACTTATCCAACTTGATGCTTTCCAAAAGCTCCAGCACATCCTCTTTCTTAATATCTACATGCTCAAGCGTTTCAGTCCACTGCAAGTCATCACTACAATCACCAAGGTCCTTTTATAGATAGGTAGATAGATAGACATACTTTATTGATCCCGAGGGAAATTAGGTTTCGTTACGGTTGCACCAACCAAGAACAGAGTACAAACATAGCAATACAAAAACCACAAACAATAAAATAATAATATGTAAACCATGCCAGACGGAAATAAGTCCAGGACCAGTCCATTGGCCCAGGCCATTGGGCTGGTCACTATTTTCCATAGTGAATACTGAAGTAAAGTTTTCATTAAGTACCTCTGCTGTTTCCTCCTGTTCTATACATACTTTCCCACTGTCACACTTGATCAGTCCTATTCTTTCACGTCTTATCCTCTTGCTCGTCACATACTTATAGAATGCCTTGGAGTCTTCCTTAATCCTGCCCGCCAAGGCCTTCTCATGGCCCCTTCTGGCTCTCCTAATTTCCTTCTTAAGCTCCTTCCTGTTAGCCTTATAATCTTCTGGATCTCTAACGTTACCTAGCTCTCTGAACCTTTCATAAGCTTTTCTTTACTTCTTGACTCGATTTACTACAGCCTTTGTGCACCACGGTTCCTGTACCCTACCATAACTTCCCTGTCTCATTGGAACGCACCTATGCAGAACTCCACACAAGTATCCCCTGAACATTTGCCACATTTCTTCCGTATCTTTCTCTGAGAACATCTGTTCCCAATTTAAGCTTCCAAGTTCCTGCCTGATAGCCTCAAAATTCCCCTTACTCCAATTAAATGCTTTCCCAACTTGTCTGTTCCTATCTCTCTCCAATGCTATTGTAAAGGAGATAGAATTATGATCACTATCTCCAAAATGCTCTCCCACTGAGAGATCTGACACTTGACCAGGTTCATTTCCCAATACCAGATCAAGTACAGTCCCTCCTCTTGTAGGCTTATTTACATATTGTGTCAAGAAACCTTCCTGAACACACCTAACAAACTCTACCCCATCTAAACCCCTTGCTCTAGGGAGATGCCAATCGATATTTGGGAAATTAAAATCTCCCACCACGACAGCTCTGTTATTATTACAACTTTCCAGGATCTGTTTCCCTATCTGCTACTCGATATCCCTGCTACTATTGTGCGGCCTAGAAAAAACACCCAGTAGAGTTATTGACTCCTTCCTGTTCCTGACCTCCTCCCACAGAGACTCCATAGACAATCCCTCCATGACATCCACCATTTCTGCAGCCATTACACTATCTCTGATCAACAGTGCCATGCCCCCACCTCTTTTGCCTCTCTCCCTGTCCTTTCTGAAACATCTAAAACCCGGCACTTGAAGTAACCATTCCTGTCCCTGAGCCATCCAAGTCTCTGTAATGGCAACCATATCATGGCTCCAAGTACTGATCCATGCTCTAAGCTCATCTGCTTTGTTCACAATACTCCATGCATTAAAATAGATGCATCTCAAATCGTCGGTCTGAGCGCGTCCCTTCTCTATCACCTGCCTATCCTCCCTCACACACTATTTGTGAGCCAACCGCCTCTTCCTCAGTCTCTTCAGTTTCGTTCCCACCCTCCAACAATTCTAGTTTAAACTCTCCCCAGTAACCTTAGCAAACCTCCCTGCCAGAATATTGGTCCCCCTGGGGTTCAAGTGCAACCTGTCCTTTTTGTACAGGTC
This sequence comes from Mobula birostris, assembly GCF_030028105.1. Lineage (NCBI taxonomy): Eukaryota > Metazoa > Chordata > Chondrichthyes > Myliobatiformes > Myliobatidae > Mobula > Mobula birostris. Next base: position 98,073,058 of record NC_092377.1, read on the forward strand.
ACACCTGCCCCAAAAGAGGTCCCAATGATCCAGAAATCTGAATCCCTGCCCCCTGCTCCAATCCAATCCTCAGCCACACATTTATCCTCCACCTCACTCTATTCCTATACTCACTGTCGCGTGGCACAGGCAGTAATCCTGAGATTACTACCTTTGCAGTCCTGCTTCTCAACTTCCTTCCTAACTCCCTGTAGTCTGTGTTCAGGACCTCCTCCCTTTTCCTACCTTTGTCATTGGTACCAATGTGTACCACGACCTTTGGCTGTTCTCCATCCCACTGCAGAATATCGTGGACGTGATCTGAAACATCCTGGACGCTGGCACCTGGGAGGCAAACTACCATCCGAGTTTCTTTCCTGCATCCACAGAATCGCCTGTCTGACCCCCTAACTATAGAGTCCCCTGTCACTACTGCCCTCCTCTTCCTTTCCCTACCCTTCTGAGCCATAGAGCCAGACTCTGTGCCAGAGGCACAGCCACTGTTGCTTCCCCCAGGTAGGCTGTTGCCCCCCAACAACAGTACTCAAACAGGAGTACTTATTGTTCAAGGGGACAGCCACAGGGGTGCTCTCTAGTACCTGACTCATCCCCTTCCCTCTCCTGACTGTAACCCACTTGTCTGTCTCCCGTGGCCCCGGTGTGACCACCTGCCTATAACTCCTTTCTATCACCTCCTCGCTCTCCCTGACCAGACAAAGGTCATCGAGCTGCAACTCCAGTTCCCGAACGCAGTTTCTTGGGAGCTGCAGCTGGACAAACCTGGTGCAGATATGGCCGTCCGGGCGGCTGGGAGACTCCAGGACCTCCCACATCTGACACCAAGCACAGAACACTGGCCTCACACACATACTTCCTTTCTGCAATTAACACAGATAAACCTACCTCGCCCCGTCCTGTTACCGCCTAAGCCTGTTGAGCCAAAGCCCTCTCACTCCGCTGCCCGCAGGATATGGTGGTCTTCATTTTAAACTTTTCCCGCTATACTGGCTCTACTTTTAATAGGTCATGGGGGCTTGTCCCCATTACCACTCCCGGCTGTAACAACCTGAAGGAACCACTAATCAGTGCTTCTTTGGAGTGTAGGAGGAAACCAGAGCACCGGGAGGAAAGCCACGCAGTCACAAGGAGAACATACAAACCTTACAGATAGTAATGTGAAATAAACCCAAGTCTCTGGCACTGTAATAGCATTGCACTAAATGCTATGCAATGGTACTGCCACACGGCTGTAGTTCTTGATTGGAAAGCTAAGTATAGGTAATTGTTTTAATTATGTTTTCCAATTATAATTTAAAGAGTCATAGAAAACTACAGCACAGAAACAGGCCCTTCGGCCCGGCTGGTCTCTGATGAACCATTTAAATTGCCTAGCCCCATCAACCTGCACCAGGACCATAGCCATCCATGTACCTATCCAAACTTCTCTCAAAAGTTGAAATTGAAATTGTATCCACCACTTGCAATGGCAGTTCGTTCCACACTCTCACCACCCTCTGAGTGAAGAAGTTTTCCCTCATGTTCCCCTTAAGTGTTAACCTTTCACCCTTTACCCATGACCTCCAGTTTTAGTCTCAATCAACCTCAGTGGAAAAAGCCTGTTTGCATTTACCCTATGTATAACCCTCACAATTTTGTATAGCTCTATCAAATCTCTCCTCAGTTTACTGTGTTCTGGAGATTAAAATTCTAACTTAATTCAATCTTTCCTTATAACACGTCTTCAGTTCCAGAAATATCCTTGTAAATTTTCTCTGTACTCTTTCAATCTTATTTACATCTTTCCTGTAAGTAAGTGACCAAAACTGCACACAATACTCCAAATTAGGCCTCATCAACGTCTTATACAACTTTAACATAAGATCCCAGCTCTTGTACTGAAAACTGTGATCTATGAAGGTCAATGTGCCAAAAGTTTTCTTTACAACCTGATCTACCCGGCGAAGCCACTTTCAATTAATTATGGACCTGTATTCCCAGATCCCTTTGTTCTACCATGCTCCTTGGTGCCCTACCGTTCACTCTGTAAGACCTACCCAAAAGCATCATCATCATGTGTCTTATTAATTTCTGATCATTTAAAATAAATTTATCCTTTTATCTTTACTGTTACTTTTAAAATTGATCTGAAATATTTTTCAGGGCATGGTCATTAACAGCAGACATGCATTTCCCCATACAACCAGTCATGCCATTTTTCATCCTATCTTATGCCTAAATTTTAATGTGCAGATGATATGTCAATAATCTAAAATCGATAAACTACAGATGTTGGAATCTGAAGTGAAAAAGACAGAATGCTGGAAACACTCTGCAAGTCAGGCAGCTTCTTCTATAGAGGGATCTGTCCTGGAACCAGTACATTAAACCATCACAAAGAAGGCATGACAACGCCTCTACTTTCTGAGAAGATTGTGCAGATTCTGTATGTCATCTGAAATTTTGAGTATCCTGACGGGTTGTATCACAGCCTGATATGGGTCACCAATGCCTAGGAATAGAAGAGCCTACAAAGAGTGGTGGAAACAATCCAGTTCCTCACTGGAAAAGCCCTCTCTAGCATTGAGCATATCAACAAGGGACACTGCCACAAGAAAGCAGCATCCATCATTAAGGGACCCTCCATCCAGGTCATGCCATCTTCTCACTGCATCTATAGGAAGGAGGTACTGGAGCCTTCGGTCCCAAACTACCGAATTCAGGACAGTTATTACCCTTCAACCTCAGGCTTCTGAAGCAGTGTGGATAACTTCACTCACCTCAACTATGAACTGCTTCCATAACCTTTGGACTTATTTTCAAGGACTCTACAGTTCATGCTCATTTTTTCAATATTATTTGTTTGTTTATTTACTTTTATTTGCACAATTTGTCTTCTTTTGCACATTGGTTGTTCATCAGTCTTTGTGTGTTTTTCATTGATTCTATTGTGTTTCTTTGTTCTGCTGTGAATATCTGCAAGAAAATGAATCTCAATGTAGTATATACATGACATATATGTACTTTGATAATAAATTTATATTGAACTTTAAAATGAAATTGGGTTAATATTTCATGTCAAAGATTCTTTGTGAGCTAATACAATTGTTTTCCCCATGAATGGGAAAGAAATTCCCTTTTCATTAACAATACAGCAGCTTACTGAGGATGTAGTTCCACGTTCTGTATCTCATTAATTTTTACAATGTCCAATCAACTTTATGTCTAGTTAATGAGCGCTGGCAAATTTTTGTCTACACAGGAAGGTTATATGTGAGCTTGACCTTAATCCTTCCAGCAGAGATTGCTGGCTAACAATCAAATAGATTAATGGCAGCAGAAAGAAAACAAGTGTTGCAATTTATTTTTATTTGCAGCCAGTGAATGTGCAGTGTTGCAGCAGCTGCACAAGGTACTGCATTACTGAATTCTGATTCCACAAAGTTTGCTCTGTCTTGTCTACAGGGGTGTTCAGGAACAATTCAAGCAGAGGATGAGTTGTCTCACCCTTGTTCTTTATCAAATTTACTACGAAAACATGAATTTCGATGCAAATACACTGTACACCTGGATAGGGTCTTCATTAAAATAATATTGCCTATGAACAGCAGATAGCTCTTGTTGCCCATTAACCAAGTTTTAATTCAGTGTGGAGACTTAAGTGAAGATGGCACTATGGGTTGCCATATGTTATGATTGTTTTTTGGATACTGTGCATTGACCTGACAGATGTACTTCAATGCTCTCTGATTAAATGGGTTTTGAGGGAGTGTAATTTCTTTCTGCTGCAGGAATTAAATGTTGTAAATGAATCTGCTTCCACTTCTGTCATGCTAGTGCATTACATCCTCTCAATGATTGTTGAGTGATTGATCGATTGATAGTCCGTAGTATCCGACGATGATAGGTAGATTTGTGCAATTCTTTCATTGTGCATCCGAACGGGGCTGTTGAGTCCAAATTGCGCGGGGCGTGGACATTCACAATAAGGACACGGAGACTGTCTAGAATTCAAGCCACTGCTCTCGCTTCTTTTCAGTGTTAAGCAGCGACTACTTCTGCTCAATGCCTCTCCTTTAGGTTATTGTGAGCGATTCTAACTCTACATTTAACAACCTAACACTTACTGCATCAAGTAATTTTCTTACATGGCCACTTGTGGTACTTCTGCAATTCACCTACATTCAATATCTTCTGGTTACTCACCCTTCTGACAATGTGAACAGTTCCTCTCTGATAGTCTGTCTAGTCCCTTCATGTCTTCAAACACCTCTGTCAGATCCCCTCACTTTCTTCTGTTGGACAGACGGCAACCTCAGTTTCACCAGCCTACCCACATAACTGAAGTCTCTCATCCATTCAGTTTTTCTAATTCCCTAGAGGGACAGAGTCTGTAACATTTTAGGATCTGCTTCTTTCTCTCCACATTGAACAACCACAGCTTTCTGAATGGTCAATGAAGACTACCTTGCTATTCTTTCTTTGCACTATTTATTTGTTACAATTTATAGTAATATTTATGTATTGTAATGTACTGATGTTACAAAACAACAAATTTCATGACAGGCAGTATATCACAGTGATAATAAACCTGATTCTGATTCTGATTCTGATAAATCACTTCTGCACTTTCCCAAAGACTTTCACCAGGACTTTTGGAACATAGTAGATATGGTGAATGGTCACAGTCTTTTTCCCAGGCTCGGGGAGTCTTAAGACCAGGGGGCGTAGGTTTAAGGTGAGAGGAGAAAGGTGTTTCCAGGCTGATGCTGGATATATGGAACAAGATGCCAAAGGAAAAGATAGGGGAGGGTGCATTTGTAACATTTAACAGCTGTTTAGACAGATACATAGATAGGAAAGGTTTACAGGGATATAGGTCAAACATGGGGAAGTGGAACATTTTCAGCAAGGATGAACTGGGTCAAAGGGACTGTTTCTGTGCTATGACATCCTTCTGTAAATATGGTACCCTGAACTAGATGCAACATTCCAGATTGAACAAACCAAAGTTTAATAAAAATTAATCCTGACCTCCTTGCTCGTGTGCTCTGTGTCTCTGTTTATGAGTCCGGCAATGCATATGTTGTCTTTATCCACTGTCACGTAACTATAATTATAATGTTACGTTCGATGTATTTAAATCTTGAACTAAAACATTTAGGTTTACAGTTAAAGCGTCTGGAGTTTGCTGATATATGCTGTGTTTATTTGTAAGATTCATCTACAGGAATCCATTGACCTATGACACAATGTTGTCTCATTGAGGTACAGTGAAAAACTGGCTTGCATGCCATTCATACAGATCAACTCATCACATCACTGCATTGAGATTGTCGACGGGAAAACAATAACCAATTGCAGAATAAAGTGTCACAGTTAGTGCAGTGCAGGCAGATAGAAAGGTGCAACGCCATGGCGAGATAGATTGTGAAGTCAAGAGTTCATCTTATTGTACTATTCAATAGTCATATCACAGTGGGATAGAAGCTGTCGTTGAGTCTGCTGGTACGTGCTTGAAGTCTTTTGTATCTTCTGACCAGTGGCACAGGAAAAAAATGGAGCATGGGATCTTTGATTATGCTGGCTACTTTTCTGAGGCAGCAGGAAATGTAAACAGAGTCCACAAAGCAGAGGCTGGTTTAGAACAAGGAACATGGAATGGTACAGCACAGTACAGACCCTTCAGTCTGCATTCTTCTGCTACCCAAATTTAACCTTTCCTCCCTACACAGCCTATAACCCTCCGTCTTTCTTACATCCATTTGCCCATCTAAGAATAATGTCCCTAGTGGGTGCCAAGGTAGCACAGCAGTTAGAATGACGCTATTATTGCTCGGGGAGTCGGAGTTCACAGTTCATTTCCAGCGCTGTCTGTAAGGAGTCTCTGTACGTCCTCCCTGTGGAATGCGTAAGTTTTCCCTGGATGCTCCGGTTTCCTCCCTTTGTCCAAAAACATACTGGGTGAATTAATTGGTCATTGTAAATTGTCTCATGATTAGGTTAGGGTTAATCGGGGTTGTTGGGGGTTGCTGGGGTGCTGTGGCTCAAAGAGTTGGAAATGCCTTTTCAGCGCTAAATAAATAAATAAGTTGCATCACCCTCTACCACCACCACCACCATTCCAGGACCTACCAATCCCTGTGTCTCCACGATGTGCTGAGCTGTGTGCATAATTCTGCAGTTTCTTGAAGTCTCTGGCCGAGCAGTTGCTGAACCAAGGCATGATGCATCCAGAGGGGATGATTTCTATAATGCATCAGTAAAAATTGGTGAGGGTCAAAGGAGACAGCACCAAGTTTCTTTAGCTCCTGAGGTGAGCTTTCTTGACCATAGCATCAACATAATTGGTCCAGAACAGGGTAATGGTGATGTTCATTCCTAGGAACTTAAAGGTCCCAACCCTGTCAACTTCAGCACCACAAACAGGAGCTTGTGCATCACCCTCCATCCTGAAGTTAATGACCATCTCTTATGTTACACTGAAACTGAAGGAAAGATTATTTTCATAATATATTGCCTGTAGGATCTCCGTCCCCTTCTTGTACTCCAACTGGTGTCATCTGCAAACTTGTAGAGGTAGTTAGAGCAGAATCTGTCTACACAGTCAGTGGTATATAGGGAGTAGAGTAAGGGGCAGACTACGCAGCCTAGTAGGGAACTAGTGTTGAGGACATCTGTGGCAAAGGTAATTCTGCCTCTCCTTAC